>NW_027150086.1:46398-108698 GCF_031143425.1 Pleurodeles waltl | reverse complement strand
TTTCTAAGTCCCCATTCAGAGTGGGACTTTGCGACTTTTTTGAAGAAATGTATTCAATTTGGATTTTTTCACTTTTTGGATGAAAAAGTAGAAATTTTTTCTAAGTGCCCACTCAGAATGGGACTTTGTCACTTTTTTGAAGAAAAAAATTGAAATTTGATTTTTTCACTTTTGGGACTAAAAAAGATGAAATTTTGATTTTTTCACTTTTTGGATGAAAAAAGTTGAATTTTTTTATAAGTGCCCACTCAGAATGGGACTTTGTCACTTTTTTGAAGAAAAATATTGAAATTTGTTTTTTCACTTTTGGGACTAAAAAGATGAAATTTGGATTTTTTTCACCTTTTGGATGAAAAATGAGAACTTTTTTCAAATCCCTACTCAGAATGGGACTTTGTCACATTTTTGACAAAAACTATGAATTTTCACTTTTTCACTAATTGGATCAAAAAAGTTTATCTTTCCATCCAGTAAGTCGAAATGTACCATTCTGACATGGGAAGCGGAACACATGTCAACTTAGACAAAAGTTGAATATTTTTCTAAGTCCCATCTCATAATGAGATGGGACTTAGAAAAAAATTCAACTTATGTAAAAAGTCAGAAGAACTTCCAAGTCCCTTGCCAGAATGGGAGTTTATCACTTCTTTGCAGAAGAAAATTAAATTTGGATGCTTTCACTTATTGGACGATAAATGTTGAAATGTTTTCCAAGTCCCCATTCAGAGTGGGACTTTGCGACTTTTTTGAAGAAATGTATTCAATTTGGATTTTTTCACTTTTTGGATGAAAAAGTAGAAATTTTTTCTAAGTGCCCACTCAGAATGGGACTTTGTCACTTTTTTGAAGAAAAAAATTGAAATTTGATTTTTTCACTTTTGGGACTAAAAAAGATGAAATTTTGATTTTTTCACTTTTTGGATGAAAAAAGTTGAATTTTTTTATAAGTGCCCACTCAGAATGGGACTTTGTCACTTTTTTGAAGAAAAATATTGAAATTTGTTTTTTCACTTTTGGGACTAAAAAGATGAAATTTGGATTTTTTTCACCTTTTGGATGAAAAATGAGAACTTTTTTCAAATCCCTACTCAGAATGGGACTTTGTCACATTTTTGACAAAAACTATGAATTTTCACTTTTTCACTAATTGGATCAAAAAAGTTTATCTTTCCATCCAGTAAGTCGAAATGTACCATTCTGACATGGGAAGCGGAACACATGTCAACTTAGACAAAAGTTGAATATTTTTCTAAGTCCCATCTCATAATGAGATGGGACTTAGAAAAAAATTCAACTTATGTAAAAAGTCAGAAGAACTTCCAAGTCCCTTGCCAGAATGGGAGTTTATCACTTCTTTGCAGAAGAAAATTAAATTTGGATGCTTTCACTTATTGGACGATAAATGTTGAAATGTTTTCCAAGTCCCCATTCAGAGTGGGACTTTGCGACTTTTTTGAAGAAATGTATTCAATTTGGATTTTTTCACTTTTTGGATGAAAAAGTAGACATTTTTTCTAAGTGCCCACTCAGAATGGGACTTTGTCACTTTTTTGAAGAAAAAAAATGAAATTTTATTTTTTCACTTTTGGGACTAAAAAAGATGAAATGTGGATTTTTTCACTTTTTGGATGAAAAAAGTTGAAATTTTTTCTAAGTGCCCACTCAGAATGGGACATTGTCACTTTTTTGAAGAAAAAAATTGAAATTTGATTGTTTCACTTTTGGGACTCAAAAAGATGAAATTTGGATTTTTTCACTTTTTGGATGAAAAAAGTTGAATTTTTTTCTAAGGCCCACTCAGAATGGGACTTTGTCACTTTTTTGAAGAAAAATATTGAAATTTGTTTTTTCACTTTTGGGACTAAAAAGATGAAATTTACATTTTTTTCACCTTTTGGATGAAAAATGAGAATTTTTTTCAAATCCCTACTCAGAATGGGACTTTGTCACATTTTTGACAAAAACTATGAATGTTCACTTTTTCACTATTTGGATCAAAAAAGTTTATCTTTCCATCCAATAAGTCGAAATGTCCCATTCTGACATGGGAAGCGGAACACATGTCAACTTAGACAAAAGTTGAATATTTTTCTAAGTCCCATATCATAATGAGATGGGACTTAGAAAAAAATTCAACTTTTGTAAAAAGTCAAAAGAACTTCCAAGTCCCTTGTCAGAATGGGAGTTTATCACTTCTTTGCAGAAGAAAATTAAATTTGGATGCTTTCACTTTTTGGACGATAAATGTTGAAATGTTTTCCAAGTCCCCATTCAGAGTGGGACTTTGCGACTTTTTTGAAGAAATGTATTCAATTTGGATTTTTTCACTTTTTAGATGAAAAAGTAGAAATTTTTTCTAAGTGCTTACACAGAATGGGACTTTGTCACTTTTTTGAAGAAAAAAAATGAAATTTGATTTTTTCACTTTTGGGACTAAAAATGATGAAATTTGGATTTTTTCACTTTTTGGATGAAAAAAGTTGAAATTTTTTCTAAGTGCCCACTCAGAATGGGACTTTGTCACTTTTTTGCAGAAAAAAATTGAAATTTGATTTTTTCACTTTTGGGACTAAAAAAGATGAAATTTGGATTTTTTACTTTTTGGATGAAAAAAGTTGAATTTTTTTTCCAAGTGCCCACTCAGAATGGGACTTTGTCACTTTTTTGAAGAAAAATATTGAAATTTGTTTTTTCACTTTTGGGACTAAAAAGATGAAATTTGGATGTTTTTCACCTTTTGGATGAAAAATGTGAATTTTTTTCAAATCCCTACTCAGAATGGGACTTTGTCACATTTTTGACAAAAACTATGAATGTTAACTTTTTCACTATTTGGATCAAAAAAGTTTATCTTTCCATCCAATAAGTCGAAATGTCCCATTCTGACATGGGAAGCGGAACACATGTCAACTTAGACAAAACTTGAATATTTTTCTAAGTCCCATCTCATAATGAGATGGGACTTATAAAAAAATTCAACTTTTGTAAAAAGTCAAAAGAACTTCTAAGCCCCTTGTCAGAATGTGAGTTTATCACTTCTTTGCAGAAGAACATTTAATTTGGATGCTTTCCCTTTTTGGACGATAAATGTTGAAATTTTTTCTAAGTCCCCATTCAGAGTGGGACTTTGCGACTTTTTTGAAGAAATGTATTCAATTTGGATTTTTTTCACTTTTTGGATGAAAAAGTAGAATTTTTTTCTAAGTGCTTACACAGAATGGGACTTTGTCACTTTTTTGAAGAAAAAAATTGAAATTTGTTTTTTTCACTTTTGGGACTAAAAAAGATGACATTTGGATTTTTTCACTTTTTGGATGAAAAAAGTTGAAATTTTTTCTAAGAGCCCACTCAGAATGGGACTTTGTCACTTTTTTGAAGAAATAAATTGAAATTTGATTTTTTCACTTTTGGGACTCAAAAAGATGAAATTTGGATTTTTTCACTTTTTGGATGAAAAAAATTGAATTTTTTTCTAAGTGCCCACTCAGAATGGGACTTTGTCACTTTTTTGAAGAAAAATATTTAAATTTGTTTTTTTACTTTTGGGACTAAAAAGATGAAATTTGGATTTTTTTCACCTTTTGGATGAAAAATGTGAAAAATTTTTAAATCCCTACTCAGAATGGGACTTTGTCACATTTTTGACAAAAACTATGAATGTTCACTTTTTCACTATTTGGATCAAAAAAGTTTATCTTTCCATCCAATAAGTCGAAATGTCCCATTCTGACATGGGAAGCGGAACACATGTCAACTTAGACAAAAGTTGAATATTTTTCTAAGTCCCATCTCATAATGAGATGGGACTTAGAAAAAAATTCAACTTTTGTAAAAAGTCAAAAGAACTTCTAAGCCCCTTGTCAGAATGGGAGTTTATCACTTCTTTGCAGAAGAAAATTAAATTTGCATGATTTCACTTTTTGGACGAAAAATGTTGAAAATTTTTCTAAGTCCCCATTCAGAGTGGGACTTTGCGACTTTTTTGAAGAAATGTATTCAATTTGGATTTTTTCACTTTTTGGATGAAAAAGTAGAAATTTTTTCTAAGTGCCCACTCAGAATGGGACTTTGTCACTTTTTTGAAGAAAAAAATTGAAATTTGATTTTTTCACTTTTGGGACTAAAAAAGATGAAATTTTGATTTTTTCACTTTTTGGATGAAAAAAGTTGAATTTTTTTATAAGTGCCCACTCAGAATGGGACTTTGTCACTTTTTTGAAGAAAAATATTGAAATTTGTTTTTTCACTTTTGGGACTAAAAAGATGAAATTTGGATTTTTTTCACCTTTTGGATGAAAAATGAGAACTTTTTTCAAATCCCTACTCAGAATGGGACTTTGTCACATTTTTGACAAAAACTATGAATTTTCACTTTTTCACTAATTGGATCAAAAAAGTTTATCTTTCCATCCAGTAAGTCGAAATGTACCATTCTGACATGGGAAGCGGAACACATGTCAACTTAGACAAAAGTTGAATATTTTTCTAAGTCCCATCTCATAATGAGATGGGACTTAGAAAAAAATTCAACTTATGTAAAAAGTCAGAAGAACTTCCAAGTCCCTTGCCAGAATGGGAGTTTATCACTTCTTTGCAGAAGAAAATTAAATTTGGATGCTTTCACTTATTGGACGATAAATGTTGAAATGTTTTCCAAGTCCCCATTCAGAGTGGGACTTTGCGACTTTTTTGAAGAAATGTATTCAATTTGGATTTTTTCACTTTTTGGATGAAAAAGTAGAAATTTTTTCTAAGTGCCCACTCAGAATGGGACTTTGTCACTTTTTTGAAGAAAAAAATTGAAATTTGATTTTTTCACTTTTGGGACTAAAAAAGATGAAATTTTGATTTTTTCACTTTTTGGATGAAAAAAGTTGAATTTTTTTATAAGTGCCCACTCAGAATGGGACTTTGTCACTTTTTTGAAGAAAAATATTGAAATTTGTTTTTTCACTTTTGGGACTAAAAAGATGAAATTTGGATTTTTTTCACCTTTTGGATGAAAAATGAGAACTTTTTTCAAATCCCTACTCAGAATGGGACTTTGTCACATTTTTGACAAAAACTATGAATTTTCACTTTTTCACTAATTGGATCAAAAAAGTTTATCTTTCCATCCAGTAAGTCGAAATGTACCATTCTGACATGGGAAGCGGAACACATGTCAACTTAGACAAAAGTTGAATATTTTTCTAAGTCCCATCTCATAATGAGATGGGACTTAGAAAAAAATTCAACTTATGTAAAAAGTCAGAAGAACTTCCAAGTCCCTTGCCAGAATGGGAGTTTATCACTTCTTTGCAGAAGAAAATTAAATTTGGATGCTTTCACTTATTGGACGATAAATGTTGAAATGTTTTCCAAGTCCCCATTCAGAGTGGGACTTTGCGACTTTTTTGAAGAAATGTATTCAATTTGGATTTTTTCACTTTTTGGATGAAAAAGTAGACATTTTTTCTAAGTGCCCACTCAGAATGGGACTTTGTCACTTTTTTGAAGAAAAAAAATGAAATTTTATTTTTTCACTTTTGGGACTAAAAAAGATGAAATTTGGATTTTTTCACTTTTTGGATGAAAAAAGTTGAAATTTTTTCTAAGTGCCCACTCAGAATGGGACTTTGTCACTTTTTTGCAGAAAAAAATTGAAATTTGATTTTTTCACTTTTGGGACTCAAAAAGATGAAATTTGGATTTTTTTACTTTTTGGATGAAAAAAGTTGAATTTTTTTTCTAAGTGCCCACTCAGAATGGGACTTTGTCACTTTTTTGAAGAAAAATATTGAAATTAGTTTTTTCACTTTTGGGACTAAAAAGATGAAATTTGGATTTTTTTCACCTTTTGGATGAAAAATGTGAATTTTTTTCAAATCCCTACTCAGAATGGGACTTTGTCACATTTTTGACAAAAACTATGAATGTTCACTTTTTCACTATTTGGATCAAAAAAGTTTATCTTTCCATCCAATAAGTCGAAATGTCCCATTCTGACATGGGAAGCGGAACACATGTCAACTTAGACAAAAGTTGAATATTTTTCTAAGTCCCATCTCATAATGAGGTGGGACTTAAAAAAAAATTCAACTTTTGTAAAAAGTCGAAAGAACTTCCAAGTCCCTTGTCAGAATGGGAGTTTATCACTTCTTTGCAGAAGAAAATTAAATTTGGATGCTTTCACTTTTTGGACGATAAATGTTGAAATGTTTTCCAAGTCCCCATTCAGAGTGGGACTTTGCGACTTTTTTGAAGAAATGTATTCAATTTGGATTTTTTCACTTTTTGGATGAAAAAGTAGAATTTTTTTCTAAGTGCTTACACAGAATGGGACTTTGTCACTTTTTTGAAGAAAAAAAATGAAATTTGATTTTTTCACTTTTGGGACTAAAAAAGATGAAATTTGGATTTTTTCACTTTTTGGATGAAAAAAGTTGAATTTTTTTCTAAGAGCCCACTCAGAATGGGACTTTGTCACTTTTTTGAAGAAAAAAATTGAAATTTGATTTTTTCACTTTTGGGACTAAAAAAGATGAAATTTGGATTTTTTTACTTTTTGGATGAAAAAAGTTGAATTTTTTTTCTAAGTGCCCACTCAGAATGGGACTTTGTCACTTTTTTGAAGAAAAATATTGAAATTAGTTTTTTCGCTTTTGGGACTAAAAAGATGAAATTTGGATGTTTTTCACCTTTTGGATGAAAAATGTGAAATTTTTTCAAATCCCTACTCAGAATGGGACTTTGTCACATTTTTGACAAAAACTATGAATGTTAACTTTTTCACTATTTGGATCAAAAAAGTTTATCTTTCCATCCAATAAGTCGAAATGTCCCATTCTGACATGGGAAGCGGAACACATGTCAACTTAGACAAAAGTTGAATATTTTTCTAAGTCCCATCTCATAATGAGATGGGACTTAGAAAAAAATTCAACTTTTGTAAAAAGTCAAAAGAACTTCTAAGCCCCTTGTCAGAATGGGAGTTTATCACTTCTTTGCAGAAGAAAATTTAATTTGGATGCTTTCCCTTTTTGGACGATAAATGTTGAATTTTTTTCTAAGTCCCCAATCAGAGTGGGACTTTGCGACTTTTTTGAAGAAATGTATTCAATTTGGATTTTTTCACTTTTTGGATGAAAAAGTAGAATTTTTTTCTAAGTGCTTACACAGAATGGGACTTTGTCACTTTTTTGAAGAAAAAAATTGAAATTTGATTTTTTCACTTTTGGGACTAAAAAAGATGAAATTTGGATTTTTTCACTTTTTGGATGAAAAAAGTTGAAATTTTTTCTAAGTGCCCACTCAGAATGGGACTTTGTCACTTTTTTGAAGAAAAAAATTGAAATTTGATTTTTTCACTTTTGGGACTAAAAAAGATGAAATTTTGATTTTTTCACTTTTTGGATGAAAAAAGTTGAATTTTTTTCTAAGTGCCCACTCAGAATGGGACTTTGTCACTTTTTTGAAGAAAAATATTGAAATTTGTTTTTTCACTTTTGGGACTAAAAAGATGAAATTTGGATTTTTTTCACCTTTTGGATGAAAAATGAGAACTTTTTTCAAATCCCTACTCAGAATGGGACTTTGTCACATTTTTGACAAAAACTATGAATTTTCACTTTTTCACTAATTGGATCAAAAAAGTTTATCTTTCCATCCAGTAAGTCGAAATGTCCCATTCTGACATGGGAAGCGGAACACATGTCAACTTAGACAAAAGTTGAATATTTTTCTAAGTCCCATCTCATAATGAGATGGGACTTAGAAAAAAATTCAACTTATGTAAAAAGTCAAAAGAACTTCCAAGTCCCTTGCCAGAATGGGAGTTTATCACTTCTTTGCAGAAGAAAATTAAATTTGGATGCTTTCACTTTTTGGACGATAAATGTTGAAATTTTTTCTAAGTCCCCATTCAGAGTGGGACTTTGCGACTTTTTTGAAGAAATGTATTCAATTTGGATTTTTTCACTTTTTGATTAAAAAGTAGAATTTTTTTCTAAGTGCTTACACAGAATGGGACTTTGTCACTTTTTTGAAGAAAAAAATTGAAATTTTATTTTTTCACTTTTGGGACTAAAAAAGATGAAATGTGGATTTTTCACTTTTTGGATGAAAAAAGTTGAAATTTTTTCTAAGTGCCCACTCAGAATGGGACATTGTCACTTTTTTGAAGAAAAAAATTGAAATTTGATTTTTTCACTTTTGGGACTCAAAAAGTTGAAATTTGGATTTTTTCACTTTTTGGATGATAAAAGTTGAATTTTTTTCTAAGGCCCACTCAGAATGGGACTTTGTCACTTTTTTGCAGAAAAAAATTGAAATTTGATTTTTTCACTTTTGGGACTAAAAAAGATGAAATTTGGATTTTTTTACTTTTTGGATGAAAAAAGTTGAATTTTTTTTCCAAGTGCCCACTCAGAATGGGACTTTGTCACTTTTTTGAAGAAAAATATTGAAATTTGTTTTTTCACTTTTGGGACTAAAAAGATGAAATTTGGATGTTTTTCACCTTTTGGATGAAAAATGTGAATTTTTTTCAAATCCCTACTCAGAATGGGACTTTGTCACATTTTTGACAAAAACTATGAATGTTAACTTTTTCACTATTTGGATCAAAAAAGTTTATCTTTCCATCCAATAAGTCGAAATGTCCCATTCTGACATGGGAAGCGGAACACATGTCAACTTAGACAAAACTTGAATATTTTTCTAAGTCCCATCTCATAATGAGATGGGACTTATAAAAAAATTCAACTTTTGTAAAAAGTCAAAAGAACTTCTAAGCCCCTTGTCAGAATGGGAGTTTATCACTTCTTTGCAGAAGAACATTTAATTTGGATGCTTTCCCTTTTTGGACGATAAATGTTGAAATTTTTTCTAAGTCCCCATTCAGAGTGGGACTTTGCGACTTTTTTGAAGAAATGTATTCAATTTGGATTTTTTTCACTTTTTGGATGAAAAAGTAGAATTTTTTTCTAAGTGCTTACACAGAATGGGACTTTGTCACTTTTTTGAAGAAAAAATTGAAATTTGTTTTTTTCACTTTTGGGACTAAAAAAGATGACATTTGGATTTTTTCACTTTTTGGATGAAAAAAGTTGAAATTTTTTCTAAGAGCCCACTCAGAATGGGACTTTGTCACTTTTTTGAAGAAATAAATTGAAATTTGATTTTTTCACTTTTGGGACTCAAAAAGATGAAATTTGGATTTTTCACTTTTTGGATGAAAAAAATTGAATTTTTTTCTAAGTGCCCACTCAGAATGGGACTTTGTCACTTTTTTGAAGAAAAATATTTAAATTTGTTTTTTTACTTTTGGGACTAAAAAGATGAAATTTGGATTTTTTTCACCTTTTGGATGAAAAATGTGAAAAATTTTTAAATCCCTACTCAGAATGGGACTTTGTCACATTTTTGACAAAAACTATGAATGTTCACTTTTTCACTATTTGGATCAAAAAAGTTTATCTTTCCATCCAATAAGTCGAAATGTCCCATTCTGACATGGGAAGCGGAACACATGTCAACTTAGACAAAAGTTGAATATTTTTCTAAGTCCCATCTCATAATGAGATGGGACTTAGAAAAAAATTCAACTTTTGTAAAAAGTCAAAAGAACTTCTAAGCCCCTTGTCAGAATGGGAGTTTATCACTTCTTTGCAGAAGAAAATTAAATTTGCATGATTTCACTTTTTGGACGAAAATGTTGAAAATTTTTCTAAGTCCCCATTCAGAGTGGGACTTTGCGACTTTTTTGAAGAAATGTATTCAATTTGGATTTTTTCACTTTTTGGATGAAAAAGTAGAAATTTTTTCTAAGTGCCCACTCAGAATGGGACTTTGTCACTTTTTTGAAGAAAAAATTGAAATTTGATTTTTCACTTTTGGGACTAAAAAAGATGAAATTTTGATTTTTTCACTTTTTGGATGAAAAAAGTTGAATTTTTTTATAAGTGCCCACTCAGAATGGGACTTTGTCACTTTTTTGAAGAAAAATATTGAAATTTGTTTTTTCACTTTTGGGACTAAAAGATGAAATTTGGATTTTTTTCACCTTTTGGATGAAAAATGAGAACTTTTTTCAAATCCCTACTCAGAATGGGACTTTGTCACATTTTTGACAAAAACTATGAATTTTCACTTTTTCACTAATTGGATCAAAAAAGTTTATCTTTCCATCCAGTAAGTCGAAATGTACCATTCTGACATGGGAAGCGGAACACATGTCAACTTAGACAAAAGTTGAATATTTTTCTAAGTCCCATCTCATAATGAGATGGGACTTAGAAAAAAATTCAACTTATGTAAAAAGTCAGAAGAACTTCCAAGTCCCTTGCCAGAATGGGAGTTTATCACTTCTTTGCAGAAGAAAATTAAATTTGGATGCTTTCACTTATTGGACGATAAATGTTGAAATGTTTTCCAAGTCCCCATTCAGAGTGGGACTTTGCGACTTTTTTGAAGAAATGTATTCAATTTGGATTTTTTCACTTTTTGGATGAAAAAGTAGAAATTTTTTCTAAGTGCCCACTCAGAATGGGACTTTGTCACTTTTTTGAAGAAAAAAATTGAAATTTGATTTTTTCACTTTTGGGACTAAAAAAGATGAAATTTTGATTTTTTCACTTTTTGGATGAAAAAAGTTGAATTTTTTTATAAGTGCCCACTCAGAATGGGACTTTGTCACTTTTTTGAAGAAAAATATTGAAATTTGTTTTTTCACTTTTGGGACTAAAAAGATGAAATTTGGATTTTTTTCACCTTTTGGATGAAAAATGAGAACTTTTTTCAAATCCCTACTCAGAATGGGACTTTGTCACATTTTTGACAAAAACTATGAATTTTCACTTTTTCACTAATTGGATCAAAAAAGTTTATCTTTCCATCCAGTAAGTCGAAATGTACCATTCTGACATGGGAAGCGGAACACATGTCAACTTAGACAAAAGTTGAATATTTTTCTAAGTCCCATCTCATAATGAGATGGGACTTAGAAAAAAATTCAACTTATGTAAAAAGTCAGAAGAACTTCCAAGTCCCTTGCCAGAATGGGAGTTTATCACTTCTTTGCAGAAGAAAATTAAATTTGGATGCTTTCACTTATTGGACGATAAATGTTGAAATGTTTTCCAAGTCCCCATTCAGAGTGGGACTTTGCGACTTTTTTGAAGAAATGTATTCAATTTGGATTTTTTCACTTTTTGGATGAAAAAGTAGACATTTTTTCTAAGTGCCCACTCAGAATGGGACTTTGTCACTTTTTTGAAGAAAAAAAATGAAATTTTATTTTTTCACTTTTGGGACTAAAAAAGATGAAATTTGGATTTTTTCACTTTTTGGATGAAAAAAGTTGAAATTTTTTCTAAGTGCCCACTCAGAATGGGACTTTGTCACTTTTTTGCAGAAAAAAATTGAAATTTGATTTTTTCACTTTTGGGACTCAAAAAGATGAAATTTGGATTTTTTTACTTTTTGGATGAAAAAAGTTGAATTTTTTTTCTAAGTGCCCACTCAGAATGGGACTTTGTCACTTTTTTGAAGAAAAATATTGAAATTAGTTTTTTCACTTTTGGGACTAAAAAGATGAAATTTACATTTTTTTCACCTTTTGGATGAAAAATGTGAATTTTTTTCAAATCCCTACTCAGAATGGGACTTTGTCACATTTTTGACAAAAACTATGAATGTTCACTTTTTCACTATTTGGATCAAAAAAGTTTATCTTTCCATCCAATAAGTCGAAATGTCCCATTCTGACATGGGAAGCGGAACACATGTCAACTTAGACAAAAGTTGAATATTTTTCTAAGTCCCATCTCATAATGAGATGGGACTTAAAAAAAAATTCAACTTTTGTAAAAAGTCGAAAGAACTTCCAAGTCCCTTGTCAGAATGGGAGTTTATCACTTCTTTGCAGAAGAAAATTAAATTTGGATGCTTTCACTTTTTGGACGATAAATGTTGAAATGTTTTCCAAGTCCCCATTCAGAGTGGGACTTTGCGACTTTTTTGAAGAAATGTATTCAATTTGGATTTTTTCACTTTTTGGATGAAAAAGTAGAATTTTTTTCTAAGTGCTTACACAGAATGGGACTTTGTCACTTTTTTGAAGAAAAAAATGAAATTTGATTTTTTCACTTTTGGGACTAAAAAAGATGAAATTTGGATTTTTTCACTTTTTGGATGAAAAAAGTTGAATTTTTTCTAAGAGCCCACTCAGAATGGGACTTTGTCACTTTTTTGAAGAAAAAAATTGAAATTTGATTTTTTCACTTTTGGGACTAAAAAAGATGAAATTTGGATTTTTTTACTTTTTGGATGAAAAAAGTTGAATTTTTTTTCTAAGTGCCCACTCAGAATGGGACTTTGTCACTTTTTTGAAGAAAAATATTGAAATTAGTTTTTCGCTTTTGGGACTAAAAAGATGAAATTTGGATGTTTTTCACCTTTTGGATGAAAAATGTGAAATTTTTTCAAATCCCTACTCAGAATGGGACTTTGTCACATTTTTGACAAAAACTATGAATGTTAACTTTTTCACTATTTGGATCAAAAAAGTTTATCTTTCCATCCAATAAGTCGAAATGTCCCATTCTGACATGGGAAGCGGAACACATGTCAACTTAGACAAAAGTTGAATATTTTTCTAAGTCCCATCTCATAATGAGATGGGACTTAGAAAAAAATTCAACTTTTGTAAAAAGTCAAAAGAACTTCTAAGCCCCTTGTCAGAATGGGAGTTTATCACTTCTTTGCAGAAGAAAATTTAATTTGGATGCTTTCCCTTTTTGGACGATAAATGTTGAATTTTTTTCTAAGTCCCCAATCAGAGTGGGACTTTGCGACTTTTTTGAAGAAATGTATTCAATTTGGATTTTTTCACTTTTTGGATGAAAAAGTAGAATTTTTTTCTAAGTGCTTACACAGAATGGGACTTTGTCACTTTTTTGAAGAAAAAAATTGAAATTTGATTTTTTCACTTTTGGGACTAAAAAAGATGAAATTTGGATTTTTTCACTTTTTGGATGAAAAAAGTTGAAATTTTTTCTAAGTGCCCACTCAGAATGGGACTTTGTCACTTTTTTGAAGAAAAAAATTGAAATTTGATTTTTTCACTTTTGGGACTAAAAAAGATGAAATTTTGATTTTTTCACTTTTTGGATGAAAAAAGTTGAATTTTTTTCTAAGTGCCCACTCAGAATGGGACTTTGTCACTTTTTTGAAGAAAAATATTGAAATTTGTTTTTTCACTTTTGGGACTAAAAAGATGAAATTTGGATTTTTTTCACCTTTTGGATGAAAAATGAGAACTTTTTTCAAATCCCTACTCAGAATGGGACTTTGTCACATTTTTGACAAAAACTATGAATTTTCACTTTTTCACTAATTGGATCAAAAAAGTTTATCTTTCCATCCAGTAAGTCGAAATGTCCCATTCTGACATGGGAAGCGGAACACATGTCAACTTAGACAAAAGTTGAATATTTTTCTAAGTCCCATCTCATAATGAGATGGGACTTAGAAAAAAATTCAACTTATGTAAAAAGTCAAAAGAACTTCCAAGTCCCTTGCCAGAATGGGAGTTTATCACTTCTTTGCAGAAGAAAATTAAATTTGGATGCTTTCACTTTTTGGACGATAAATGTTGAAATTTTTTCTAAGTCCCCATTCAGAGTGGGACTTTGCGACTTTTTTGAAGAAATGTATTCAATTTGGATTTTTTCACTTTTTGGATTAAAAAGTAGAATTTTTTTCTAAGTGCTTACACAGAATGGGACTTTGTCACTTTTTTGAAGAAAAAAATTGAAATTTTATTTTTTCACTTTTGGGACTAAAAAAGATGAAATGTGGATTTTTTCACTTTTTGGATGAAAAAAGTTGAAATTTTTTCTAAGTGCCCACTCAGAATGGGACATTGTCACTTTTTTGAAGAAAAAAATTGAAATTTGATTTTTTCACTTTTGGGACTCAAAAAGTTGAAATTTGGATTTTTTCACTTTTTGGATGATAAAAGTTGAATTTTTTTCTAAGGCCCACTCAGAATGGGACTTTGTCACTTTTTTGAAGAAAAATATTGAAATTTGTTTTTTCACTTTAGGGACTAAAAAGATGAAATTTACATTTTTTTCACCTTTTGGATGAAAAATGAGAAATTTTTTCAAATCCCTACTCAGAATGGGACTTTGTCACATTTTTGACAAAAACTATGAATGTTCACTTTTTCACTATTTGGATCAAAAAAGTTTATCTTTCCATCCAATAAGTCGAAATGTCCCATTCTGACATGGGAAGCGGAACACATGTCAACTTAGACAAAACTTGAATATTTTTCTAAGTCCCATCTCATAATGAGATGGGACTTAGAAAAAAATTCAACTTTTGTAAAAAGTCAAAAGAACTTCTAAGCCCCTTGTCAGAATGGGAGTTTATCACTTCTTTGCAGAAGAACATTTAATTTGGATGCTTTCCCTTTTTGGACGATAAATGTTGAAATTTTTTCTAAGTCCCCATTCAGAGTGGGACTTTGCGACTTTTTTGAAGAAATGTATTCAATTTGGATTTTTTTCACTTTTTGGATGAAAAAGTAGAATTTTTTTCTAAGTGCTTACACCGAATGGGACTTTGTCACTTTTTTGAAGAAAAAAATTGAAATTTGATTTTTTCACTTTTGGGACTAAAAAAGATGAAATTTGGATTTTTTCACTTTTTGGATGAAAAAAGTTGAAATTTTTTCTAAGTGCCCACTCAGAATGGGACTTTGTCACTTTTTTGAAGAAAAAAATTGAAATTTGATTTTTTCACTTTTGGGACTCAAAAAGATGAAATTTTGATTTTTTTACTTTTTGGATGAAAAAAGTTGAATTTTTTTTCTAAGTGCCCACTCAGAATGGGACTTTGTCACTTTTTTGAAGAAAAATATTGAAATTTGTTTTTTCACTTTTGGGACTAAAAAGATGAAATTTGGATTTTTTTCACCTTTTGGATGAAAAATGTGAATTTTTTTCAAATCCCTACTCAGAATGGGACTTTGTCACATTTTTGACAAAAACTATGAATGTTCACTTTTTCACTATTTGGATCAAAAAAGTTTATCTTTCCATCCAATAAGTCGAAATGTCCCATTCTGACATGGGAAGCGGAACACATGTCAACTTAGACAAAAGTTGAATATTTTTCTAAGTCCCATCTCATAATGAGATGGGACTTAGAAAAAAATTCAACTTTTGTAAAAAGTCAAAAGAACTTCCAAGTCCCTTGTCAGAATGGGAGTTTATCACTTCTTTGCAGAAGAAAATTAAATTTGGATGATTTCACTTTTTGGACGAAAAATGTTGAAAATTTTTCTAAGTCCCCATTCAGAGTGGGACTTTGCGACTTTTTTGAAGAAATGTATTCAATTTGGATTTTTTCACTTTTTGGATGAAAAAGTAGAAATTTTTTCTAAGTGCCCACTCAGAATGGGACTTTGTCACTTTTTTGAAGAAAAAAATTGAAATTTGATTTTTTCACTTTTGGGACTAAAAAAGATGAAATTTTGATTTTTTAACTTTTTGGATGAAAAAAGTTGAATTTTTTTCTAAGTGCCCACTCAGAATGGGACTTTGTCACTTTTTGAAGAAAAATATTGAAATTTGTTTTTTCACTTTTGGGACTAAAAAGATGAAATTTGGATTTTTTTCACCTTTTGGATGAAAATGAGAACTTTTTTCAAATCCCTACTCAGAATGGGACTTTGTCACATTTTTGACAAAAACTATGAATTTTCACTTTTTCACTAATTGGATCAAAAAGTTTATCTTTCCATCCAGTAAGTCGAAATGTACCATTCTGACATGGGAAGCGGAACACATGTCAACTTAGACAAAAGTTGAATATTTTTCTAAGTCCCATCTCATGAGATGGGACTTAGAAAAAAATTCAACTTATGTAAAAAGTCAGAAGAACTTCCAAGTCCCTTGCCAGAATGGGAGTTTATCACTTCTTTGCAGAAGAAAATTAAATTTGGATGCTTTCACTTATTGGACGATAAATGTTGAAATGTTTTCCAAGTCCCCATTCAGAGTGGGACTTTGCGACTTTTTTGAAGAAATGTATTCAATTTGGATTTTTTCACTTTTTGGATGAAAAAGTAGACATTTTTTCTAAGTGCCCACTCAGAATGGGACTTTGTCACTTTTTTGAAGAAAAAAAATGAAATTTGATTTTTTCACTTTTGGGACTAAAAAAGATGAAATTTGGATTTTTTCACTTTTTGGATGAAAAAAGTTGAAATTTTTTCTAAGTGCCCACTCAGAATGGGACTTTGTCACTTTTTTTGCAGAAAAAAATTGAAATTTGATTTTTTCACTTTTGGACTCAAAAAGATGAAATTTGGATTTTTTTACTTTTTGGATGAAAAAAGTTGAATTTTTTTTCTAAGTGCCCACTCAGAATGGGACTTTGTCACTTTTTTGAAGAAAAATATTGAAATTAGTTTTTTCACTTTTGGGACTAAAAAGATGAAATTTGGATTTTTTTCACCTTTTGGATGAAAAATGTGAATTTTTTTCAAATCCCTACTCAGAATGGGACTTTGTCACATTTTTGACAAAAACTATGAATGTTCACTTTTTCACTATTTGGATCAAAAAAGTTTATCTTTCCATCCAATAAGTCGAAATGTCCCATTCTGACATGGGAAGCGGAACACATGTCAACTTAGACAAAAGTTGAATATTTTTCTAAGTCCCATCTCATAATGAGATGGGACTTAGAAAAAAATTCAACTTTTGTAAAAAGTCAAAAGAACTTCCAAGTCCCTTGTCAGAATGGGAGTTTATCACTTCTTTGCAGAAGAAATTAAATTTGGATACTTTCACTTTTTGGACGATAAATGTTGAAATGTTTTCCAAGTCCCCATTCAGAGTGGGACTTTGCGACTTTTTTGAAGAAATGTATTCAATTTGGATTTTTTCACTTTTTGGATGAAAAAGTAAAAAAAATTTCTAAGTGCTTACACAGAATGGGACTTTGTCACTTTTTTGAAGAAAAAAAATGAATTTGATTTTTTCACTTTTGGGACTAAAAAAGATGAAATTTGGATTTTTTCACTTTTTGGATGAAAAAAGTTGAATTTTTTTCTAAGAGCCCACTCAGAATGGGACTTTGTCACTTTTTTGAAGAAAAATATTGAAATTAGTTTTTTCGCTTTTGGGACTAAAAAGATGAAATTTGGATGTTTTCACCTTTTGGATGAAAAATGTGAAATTTTTTCAAATCCCTACTCAGAATGGGACTTTGTCACATTTTGACAAAAACTATGAATGTTAACTTTTTCACTATTTGGATCAAAAAAGTTTATCTTTCCATCCAATAAGTCGAAATGTCCCATTCTGACATGGGAAGCGGAACACATGTCAACTTAGACAAAAGTTGAATATTTTTCTAAGTCCCATCTCATAATGAGATGGGACTTAGAAAAAAATTCAACTTTTGTAAAAAGTCAAAAGAACTTCTAAGCCCCTTGTCAGAATGGGAGTTTATCACTTCTTTGCAGAAGAAAATTTAATTTGGATGCTTTCCCTTTTTGGACGATAAATGTTGAATTTTTTTCTAAGTCCCCATTCAGAGTGGGACTTTGCGACTTTTTTGAAGAAATGTATTCAATTTGGATTTTTTCACTTTTTGGATGAAAAAGTAGAATTTTTTTCTAAGTGCTTACACAGAATGTGACTTTGTCACTTTTTGAAGAAAAAAATTGAAATTTGATTTTTTCACTTTTGGGACTAAAAAGATGAAATTTTGATTTTTTCACTTTTTGGATGAAAAAAGTTGAAATTTTTTCTAAGTGCCCACTCAGAATGGGACTTTGTCACTTTTTTGAAGAAAAAATTGAAATTTGATTTTTTCACTTTTGGGACTCAAAAAGATGAAATTTTGATTTTTTCACTTTTTGGATGAAAAAAGTTGAATTTTTTTCTAAGTGCCCACTCAGAATGGGACTTTGTCACTTTTTTGAAGAAAAATATTGAAATTTGTTTTTTTCACTTTTGGGACTAAAAAGATGAAATTTACATTTTTTTCACCTTTTGGATGAAAAATGAGAAATTTTTTCAAATCCCTACTCAGAATGGGACTTTGTCACATTTTTGACAAAAACTATGAATGTTCACTTTTTCACTATTTGGATCAAAAAAGTTTATCTTTCCATCCAATAAGTCGAAATGTCCCATTCTGACATGGGAAGCGGAACACATGTCAACTTAGACAAAACTTGAATATTTTTCTAAGTCCCATCTCATAATGAGATGGGACTTAGAAAAAAAATTCAACTTTTGTAAAAAGTCAAAAGAACTTCTAAGCCCCCTGTCAGAATGGGAGTTTATCACTTCTTTGCAGAAGAACATTTAATTTGGATGCTTTCCCTTTTGGACGATAAATGTTGAAATTTTTTCTAAGTCCCATTCAGAGTGGGACTTGCGACTTTTTTTGAAGAAATGTATTCAATTTGGATTTTTTTCACTTTTTGGATGAAAAAGTAGAATTTTTTTCTAAGTGCTTACACCGAATGGGACTTTGTCACTTTTTTGAAGAAAAAAATTGAAATTTGATTTTTTCACTTTTGGGACTAAAAAAGATGAAATTTGGATTTTTTCACTTTTTGGATGAAAAAAGTTGAAATTTTTCTAAGTGCCCACTCAGAATGGGACTTTGTCACTTTTTTGCAGAAAAAAATTGAAATTTGATTTTTTCACTTTTGGGACTCAAAAAGATGAAATTTGGATTTTTTTACTTTTTGGATGAAAAAGTTGAATTTTTTTTCTAAGTGCCCACTCAGAATGGGACTTTGTCACTTTTTTGAAGAAAAATATTGAAATTTGTTTTTTCACTTTTGGGACTAAAAAGATGAAATTTGGATTTTGTTCACCTTTTGGATGAAAAATGTGAATTTTTTTCAAATCCCTACTCAGAATGGGACTTTGTCACATTTTTGACAAAAACTATGAATGTTCACTTTTTCACTATTTGGATCAAAAAGTTTATCTTTCCATCCAATAAGTCGAAATGTCCCATTCTGACATGGGAAGCGGAACACATGTCAACTTAGACAAAAGTTGAATATTTTTCTAAGTCCCATCTCATAATGAGATGGGACTTAGAAAAAAATTCAACTTTTGTAAAAAGTCAAAAGAACTTCCAAGTCCCTTGTCAGAATGGGAGTTTATCACTTCTTTGCAGAAGAAAATTAAATTTGGATGATTTCACTTTTTGGACGAAAAATGTTGAAAATTTTTCTAAGTCCCCATTCAGAGTGGGACTTTGCGACTTTTTTGAAGAAATGTATTCAATTTGGATTTTTTCACTTTTGGATGAAAAAGTAGAAATTTTTTCTAAGTGCCCACTCAGAATGGGACTTTGTCACTTTTTTGAAGAAAAAAATTGAAATTTGATTTTTTCACTTTTGGGACTAAAAAGATGAAATTTTGATTTTTAACTTTTTGGATGAAAAAAGTTGAATTTTTTTCTAAGTGCCCACTCAGAATGGGACTTTGTCACTTTTTTGAAGAAAAATATTGAAATTTGTTTTTTCACTTTTGGGACTAAAAAGATGAAATTTGGATTTTTTTCACCTTTTGGATGAAAAATGAGAACTTTTTTCAAATCCTACTCAGAATGGGACTTTGTCACATTTTTGACAAAAACTATGAATTTTCACTTTTTCACTAATTGGATCAAAAAAGTTTATCTTTCCATCCAGTAAGTCGAAATGTACCATTCTGACATGGGAAGCGGAACACATGTCAACTTAGACAAAAGTTGAATATTTTTCTAAGTCCCATCTCATAATGAGATGGGACTTAGAAAAAAATTCAACTTATGTAAAAGTCAAAAGAACTTCCAAGTCCCTTGCCAGAATGGGAGTTTATCACTTCTTTGCAGAAGAAAATTAAATTTGGATGCTTTCACTTTTTGGACGATAAATGTTGAAATTTTTTCTAAGTCCCCATCAGAGTGGGACTTTGCGACTTTTTTGAAGAAATGTATTCATTTGGAATTTTTCACTTTTTGGATTAAAAAGTATAATTTTTTTCTAAGTGCTTACACAGAATGGGACTTTGTCACTTTTTTGAAGAAAAAAATTGAAATTTTATTTTTTCACTTTTGGGACTAAAAAGATGAAATGTGGATTTTTTCACTTTTTGGATGAAAAAAGTTGAAATTTTTTCTAAGTGCCCACTCAGAATGGGACATTGTCACTTTTTTGAAGAAAAAAATTGAAATTTGATTTTTCACTTTTGGGACTCAAAAAGATGAAATTTGGATTTTTTCACTTTTTGGATGAAAAAAGTTGAATTTTTTTCTAAGGCCCACTCAGAATGGGACTTTGTCACTTTTTTGAAGAAAAATATTGAAATTTGTTTTTTCACTTTTGGGACTAAAAAGATGAAATTTACATTTTTTTCACCTTTTGGATGAAAAATGAGAAATTTTTTCAAATCCCTACTCAGAATGGGACTTTGTCACATTTTTGACAAAAACTATGAATGTTCACTTTTTTCACTATTTGGATCAAAAAAGTTTATCTTTCCATCCAATAAGTCGAAATGTCCCATTCTGACATGGGAAGCGGAACACATGTCAACTTAGACAAAAGTTGAATATTTTTCTAAGTCCCATCTCATAATGAGATGGGACTTAGAAAAAAATTCAACTTTTGTAAAAAGTCAAAAGAACTTCCAAGTCCTTGTCAGAATGGGAGTTTATCACTTCTTTGCAGAAGAAAATTAAATTTGGATGCTTTCACTTATTGGACGATAAATGTTGAAATGTTTTCCAAGTCCCCATTCAGAGTGGGACTTTGCGACTTTTTTGAAGAAATGTATTCAATTTGGATTTTTTCACTTTTTGGATGAAAAAGTAGAAATTTTTTCTAAGTGCCCACTCAGAATGGGACTTTGTCACTTTTTTGAAGAAAAAAAATGAAATTTTATTTTTTCACTTTTGGGACTAAAAAAGATGAAATTTGGATTTTTTCACTTTTTGGATGAAAAAAGTTGAAATTTTTTTCTAAGTGCCCACTCAGAATGGGACTTTGTCACTTTTTTGAAGAAAAAATTGAAATTTGATTTTTTCACTTTTGGGACTCAAAAAGATGAAATTTGGATTTTTTTACTTTTTGGATGAAAAAAGTTGATTTTTTTTTCTAAGTGCCCACTCAGAATGGGACTTTGTCACTTTTTTGAAGAAAAATATTGAAATTTGTTTTTTCACTTTTGGGACTAAAAAGATGAAATTTGGATTTTTTTCACCTTTTGGATGAAAAATGTGAATTTTTTTCAAATCCTACTCAGAATGGGACTTTGTCACATTTTTGACAAAACTATGAATGTTCACTTTTTCACTATTTGGATCAAAAAAGTTTATCTTTCCATCCAATAAGTCGAAATGTCCCATTCTGACATGGGAAGCGGAACACATGTCAACTTAGACAAAAGTTGAATATTTTTCTAAGTCCCATCTCATAATGAGATGGGACTTAGAAAAAAATTCAACTTTGTAAAAAGTCAAAATAACTTCTAAGTCCCTTGTCAGAATGGGAGTTTATCACTTCTTTGCAGAAGAAAATTAAATTGGATGCTTTCACTTTTTGGACGATAAATGTTGAAATGTTTTCCAAGTCCCCATTCAGAGTGGGACTTTGCGACTTTTTTGAAGAAATGTATTCAATTTGGATTTTTTCACTTTTTGGATTAAAAAGTAGAATTTTTTTCTAAGTGCTTACACAGAATGGGACTTTGTCACTTTTTTGAAGAAAAAAATTGAAATTTTATTTTTCACTTTTGGGACTAAAAAAGATGAAATGTGGATTTTTTCACTTTTTGGATGAAAAAAGTTGAAATTTTTTCTAAGTGCCCACTCAGAATGGGACATTGTCACTTTTTGAAGAAAAAAATTGAAATTTGATTTTTTCACTTTTGGGACTCAAAAAGATGAAATTTGGATTTTTTCACTTTTTGGATGATAAAAGTTGAATTTTTTTCTAAGGCCCACTCAGAATGGGACTTTGTCACTTTTTTGAAGAAAAATATTGAAATTTGTTTTTTCACTTTAGGGACTAAAAAGATGAAATTTACATTTTTTCACCTTTTGGATGAAAAATGAGAAATTTTTTCAAATCCCTACTCAGAATGGGACTTTGTCAGATTTTTGATAAAAACTATGAATGTTCACTTTTTCACTATTTGGATCAAAAAAGTTTATCTTTCCATCCAATAAGTCGAAATGTCCCATTCTGACATGGGAAGCGGAACACATGTCAACTTAGACAAAACTTGAATATTTTTCTAAGTCCCATCTCATAATGAGATGGGACTTAGAAAAAAATTCAACTTTTGTAAAAAGTCAAAAGAACTTCTAAGCCCCTTGTCAGAATGGGAGTTTATCACTTCTTTGCAGAAGAACATTTAATTTGGATGCTTTCCCTTTTTGGACGATAAATGTTGAAATTTTTTCTAAGTCCCCATTCAGAGTGGGACTTTGCGACTTTTTTGAAGAAATGTATTCAATTTGGATTTTTTTCACTTTTTGGATGAAAAAGCAGAATTTTTTTCTAAGTGCTTACACCGAATGGGACTTTGTCACTTTTTTGAAGAAAAAAATTGAAATTTGATTTTTTCACTTTTGGGACTAAAAAAGATGAAATTTGGATTTTTTCACTTTTTGGATGAAAAAAGTTGAAATTTTTTCTAAGTGCCCACTCAGAATGGGACTTTGTCACTTTTTTGAAGAAAAAAATTGAATTTGATTTTTTCACTTTTGGGACTCAAAAGATGAAATTTGGATTTTTTTACTTTTTGGATGAAAAAAGTTGAATTTTTTTTCTAAGTGCCCACTCAGAATGGGACTTTGTCACTTTTTTGAAGAAAAATATTGAAATTTGTTTTTTCACTTTTGGGACTAAAAAGATGAAATTTGGATTTTTTTCACCTTTTGGATGAAAAATGTGAATTTTTTTCAAATCCTACTCAGAATGGGACTTTGTCACATTTTTGACAAAAACTATGAATGTTCACTTTTTCACTATTTGGATCAAAAAAGTTTATCTTTCCATCCAATAAGTCGAAATGTCCCATTCTGACATGGGAAGCGGAACACATGTCAACTTAGACAAAAGTTGAATATTTATCTAAGTCCCATCTCATAATGAGATGGGACTTAGAAAAAAATTCAACTTTTGTAAAAAGTCAAAAGAACTTCCAAGTCCCTTGTCAGAATGGGAGTTTATCACTTCTTTGCAGAAGAAAATTAAATTTGGATGATTTCACTTTTTGGACGAAAAATGTTGAAAATTTTTCTAAGTCCCCATTCAGAGTGGGACTTTGCGACTTTTTTGAAGAAATGTATTCAATTTGGATTTTTTCACTTTTTGGATGAAAAAGTAGAAATTTCTTCTAAGTGCCCACTTCAGAATGGGACTTTGTCACTTTTTTGAAGAAAAAAATTGAAATTTGATTTTTTCACTTTTGGGACTAAAAAAGATGAAATTTTGATTTTTTAACTTTTTGGATGAAAAAAGTTGAATTTGTTTCTAAGTGCCCACTCAGAATGGGACTTTGTCACTTTTTTGAAGAAAAATATTGAAATTTGTTTTTCACTTTTGGGACTAAAAAGATGAAATTTGGATTTTTTTCACCTTTTGGATGAAAAATGAGAACTTTTTTCAAATCCCTACTCAGAATGGGACTTTGTCACATTTTTGACAAAACTATGAATGTTAACTTTTTCACTATTTGGATCAAAAAAGTTTATCTTTCATCCAATAAGTCGAAATGTCCCATTCTGACATGGGAAGCGGAACACATGTCAACTTAGACAAAAGTTGAATATTTTTCTAAGTCCCATCTCATAATGAGATGGGACTTAGAAAAAAATTCAACTTTGTAAAAAGTCAAAAGAACTTCTAAGCCCCTTGTCAGAATGGGAGTTTATCACTTCTTTGCAGAAGAAAATTTAATTTGGATGCTTTCCCTTTTTGGACGATAAATGTTGAAATTTTTTCTAAGTCCCCATTCAGAGTGGGACTTTGCGACTTTTTTGAAGAAATGTATTCAATTTGGATTTTTCACTTTTTGGATGAAAAAGTAGAAATTTTTTCTAAGTGCCCACTCAGAATGGGACTTTGTCACTTTTTGAAGAATAAAAATGAAATTTGATTTTTTCACTTTTGGGACTAAAAAAGATGAAATTTGGATTTTTTCACTTTTTGGATGAAAAAAGTTGAATTTTTTTCTAAGTGCCCACTCAGAATGGGACTTTGTCACTTTTTTGAAGAAAAAAATTGAAATTTGATTTTTTCACTTTTGGACTCAAAAAAGATGAAATTTGGATTTTTTTACTTTTTGGATGAAAAAAGTTGAATTTTTTTTTCTAAGTGCCCACTCAGAATGGGACTTTGTCACTTTTTTGAAGAAAAATATTGAAATTTGTTTTTCACTTTTGGGACTAAAAAGATGAAATTTGGATTTTTTTCACCTTTTGGATGAAAAATGTGAATTTTTTTCAAATCCCTACTCAGAATGGGACTTTGTCACATTTTTGACAAAAACTATGAATGTTCACTTTTTCACTATTTGGATCAAAAAAGTTTATCTTTCCATCCAATAAGTCGAAATGTCCCATTCTGACATGGGAAGCGGAACACATGTCAACTTAGACAAAAGTTGAATATTTTTCTAAGTCCCCATCTCATAATGAGATGGGGACTTAGAAAAAAATTCAACTTTTGTAAAAAGTCAAAAGAACTTCCAAGTCCCTTGTCAGAATGGGAGTTTATCACTTCTGTGCAGAAGAAAATTAAATTTGGATGCTTTCACTTTTTGGACGATAAATGTTGAAATGTTTTCCAAGTCCCCATTCAGAGTGGGACTTTGCGACTTTTTTGAAGAAATGTATTCAATTTGGATTTTTTCACTTTTTGGATGAAAAAGTAGAATTTTTTTCTAAGTGCTTACACAGAATGGGACATTGTCACTTTTTTGCAGAAAAAAATTGAAATTTGTTTTTTTTCACTTTTGGGACTAAAAAAGATGAAATTTGGATTTTTTTACTTTTTGGATGAAAAAAGTTGAATTTTTTCAAATCCCTACTCAGAATGGGACTTTGTCACATTTTTGACAAAAACTATGAATGTTAACTTTTTCACTATTTGGATCAAAAAGTTTATCTTTCCATCCAATAAGTCGAAATGTCCCATTCTGACATGGGAAGCGGAACACATGTCAACTTAGACAAAAGTTGAATATTTTTCTAAGTCCCATCTCATAATGAGATGGGACTTAGAAAAAAATTCAACTTTTGAAAAAAGTCAAAAGAACTTCTAAGCCCCTTGTCAGAATGGGAGTTTATCACTTCTTTGCAGAAGAAAGTTTAATTTGGATGCTTTCCCTTTTTGGACGATAAATGTTGAAATTTTTTCTAAGTCCCCATTCAGAGTGGGACTTTGCGACTTTTTTGAAGAAATGTATTCAATTTGGATTTTTTCACTTTTTGGATGAAAAAGTAGAATTTTTTTCTAAGTGCTTACACAGAATGGGACTTTGTCACTTTTTTGAAGAAAAAAATTGAAATTTGATTTTTTCACTTTTGGGACTAAAAAAGATGAAATTTGGATTTTTTCACTTTTTGGATGAAAAAAGTTGAAATTTTTTCTAAGAGCCCACTCAGAATGGGACTTTGTCACTTTTTTGAAGAAATAAATTGAAATTTGATTTTTTCACTTTTGGGACTCAAAAAGATGAAATTTGGATTTTTTCACTTTTTGGATGAAAAAAATTGAATTTTTTTCTAAGTGCCCACTCAGAATGGGACTTTGTCACTTTTTTGAAGAAAAATATTTAAATTTGTTTTTTTACTTTTGGGACTAAAAAGATGAAATTTGGATTTTTTTCACCTTTTGGATGAAAAATGTGAAATTTTTTCAAATCCCTACTCAGAATGGGACTTTGTCACATTTTTGACAAAAACTATGAATGTTCACATTTTCACTATATGGATCAAAAAAGTTTATCTTTCCATCCAATAAGTCGAAATGTCCCATTCTGACATGGGAAGCGGAACACATGTCAACTTATACAAAAGTTGAATATTTTTCTAAGTCCCATCTCATAATGAGATGGGACTTAGAAAAAAATTCAACTTTTGTAAAAAGTCAAAAGAACTTCCAAGTCCCTTGTCAGAATGGGAGTTTATCACTTCTTTGCAGAAGAAAATTTAATTTGGATGCTTTCCCTTTTTGGACGATAAATGTTGACATTTTTTCTAAGTCCCCATTCAGAGTGGGACTTTGCGACTTTTTTGAAGAAATGTATTCAATTTGGATTTTTTCACTTTTTGGATGAAAAAGTAGAAATTTTTCTAAGTGCCCACTCAGAATGGGACTTTGTCACTTTTTTTAAGAAAAAAATTGAAATTAGATTTTTTCACTTTTGGGACTAAAAAAGATTAAATTTGGATTTTTTCACTTTTTGGATGAAAAAAGTTGACATTTTTTCGATGTCCCCACTCAGAATGGGGCTTTGTCACTTTTTTGAAGAAAAATATTGAAATTTGTTTTTTCACTTTTGGGACTAAAAGGATGAAATTTGGATTTTTTTCACCTTTTGGATGAAAAATGTGAAATTTTTTCAAATCCCTACTCAGAATGGGACTTTGTCACATTTTTGACAAAAACTATGAATTTTCACTTTTTCACTATTTGGATCAAAAAAGTTTATCTTTCCATCCAATAAGTCGAAATGTCCCATTCTGACATGGGAAACGGAACACATGTCAACTTAGACAAAAGTTGAATATTTTTCTAAGTCCCATCTCATAATGAGATGGGACTTAGAAAAAAATTCAACTTTTGTAAAAAGTCAAAAGAACTTCTAAGGCCCTTGTCAGAATGGGAGTTTATCACTTCTTTGCAGAAGAAAACTAAATTTGGATGCTTTCCCTTTTTGGACGATAAATGTTGAAATTTTTTCTAAGTCCCCATTCAGAGTGGGACTTTGCGACTTTTTTGAAGAAATTTATTCAATTTGGATTTTTTCACTTTTTGGATGAAAAAGTAGAAATGTTTTCTAAGTGCCCACTCAGAATGGGACTTTGTCACTTTTTGGAAGAAAAAAATTGAAATTTTATTTTTTCACTTTTGGGACTAAAAAAGATCAAATTTTGATTTTTTCACTTTTTGGATGAAAAAAGTTGAAATTATTTCTAAGTGCCCACTCAGAATGGGACTTTGTCACTTTTTTGAAGAAAAAAATTGGAATTTGATTTTTTCACTTTTTGGACTAAAAAAGATGAAATTTAGATTTTTTCACTTTTTGGATGAAAAATGTGAAATTTTTTATAAGTGCCCACTCAGAATGGGTCTTTGTCACTATTTGGAAGAAAAAAATTGAAATTTGATTTTTTCACTTTTGGGACTAAAAAAGATGAAATTTTGATTTTTTCACTTTTTGGATGAAAAAAGTTGAAAGTTTTTCTAAGTTCCCACTCAGAATGGGACTTTGTCACTTTTTTGAAGAAAAATATTGAAATTTGTTTTTTCACTTTTGGGACTAAAAAGATGAAATTTTGATTTTTTTCACCTTTTGGATGAAAAAAGTGAAATTTTTTCAAATCCCCACTCAGAATGGGACTTTGTTAGATTTTTGACAAAAACCAAGAATGTTCACTTTTTCACTATTTGGATCAAAAAAGTTTATCTTTCCATCCAATAAGTCAAAATGTTCCATTCTGACATGGGAAGCGGAACACATGTCAACTTAGACAAAAGTTGAATATTTTTCTAAGTCCCATCTCATAATGAGATGGGACTTAGAAAAAAATTCAACTTTGTAAAAAGTCAAAAGAACTTCTAAGGCCCTTGTCAGAATGGGAGTTTATCACTTCTTTGCAGAAGAAAACTAAATTTGGATGCTTTCCCTTTTTGGACGATAAATGTTGAAATTTTTTCTAAGTCCCCATTCAGAGTGGGACTTTGCGACTTTTTAGAAGAAATGTATTCAATTTGGATTTTTTCACTTTTTGGATGAAAAAGTAGAAATTTTTTCTAAGTGCCTACTCAGAATGGGACTTTGTCACTTTTTTGAAGAAACAAATTTAAATTAGATTTTTTCACTTTTGGGACTAAAAAAGATGAAATTTGGATTTTTTCACTTTTTGGATGAAAAATGTGAAATTTTTTCTAAGTGCCCACTCAGAATGGGACTTTGTCACTTTTTTGAAGAAAAAAATTGAAATTTGATTTTTTCACTTTTGGGACTCAAAAAGATGAAATTTGGATTTTTTCACTTTTTGGATGAAAAAAGTAGAATTTTTTTCTAAGTGCTCACTCAGAATGGGACTTTGTCACTTTTTTGAAGAAAAATATTGAAATTTGTTTTTTCACTTTTGGGACTAAAAAGATGAAATTTGGATTTTTTTCACCTTTTGGATGAAAAATGTGACATTTTTTCAAAACCCTACTCAGAATGGGACTCTGTGAAATTTTTGTTAAAAAACTATGAATGTTCACTTTTTCACTATTTGGATCAAAAAAGTTTATCTTTCCATCCAATAAGTCGAAATGTCCCATTCTGACATGGGAAACGGAACACATGTCAACTTAGACAAAGTTGAATATTTTTCTAAGTCCCATCTCATAATGAGATGGGACTTAGAAAAAAATTCAACTTTTGTAAAAAGTCAAAAGAACTTCTAAGGCCCTTGTCAGAATGGGAGTTTATCACTTCTTTGCAGAAGAAAACTAAATTTGGATGCTTTCCCTTTTTGGACGATAAATGTTGAAATTTTTTCTAAGTCCCCATTCAGAGTGGGACTTTGCGACTTTTTTGAAGAAATTTATTCAATTTGGATTTTTTCACTTTTTGGATGAAAAAGTAGAAATGTTTTCTAAGTGCCCACTCAGAATGGGACTTTGTCACTTTTTGGAAGAAAAAAATTGAAATTTGATTTTTTCACTTTTGGGACTAAAAAAGATGAAATTTGGATTTTTTCACTTTTTGGATGAAAAAAGTTGAAATTATTTCTAAGTGCCTACTCAGAATGGGACTTTGTCACTTTTTTGAAGAAAAAAATTGAAATTTGTTTTTTTCACTTTTGGGACTAAAAAAGATGAAATTTAGATTTTTTCACTTTTTGGATGAAAAATGTGAAATTTTTTCTAAGTGCCCACTCAGAATGGGACTTTGTCACTTTTTTGAAGAAAAAAATTGAAATTTGATTTTTTCACTTTTGGGACTAAAAAAGATGAAATTTGGATTTTTTCACTTTTTGGATGAAAAAAGTTGAAAGTTTTTCTAAGTTCCCACTCAGAATGGGACTTTGTCACTTTTTTGAAGAAAAATATTGAAATTTGTTTTTTCACTTTTGGGACTAAAAAGATGAAATGTTGATTTTTTTCACCTTTTGGATGAAAAAAGTGAAATTTTTTCAAATCCCATCTCAGAATGGGACTTTGTCAGATTTTTGACAAAAACCAAGAATGTTCACTTTTTCACTATTTGGATCAAAAAAGTTTATCTTTCCATCCAATAAGTCAAAATGTTCCCTTCAGACATGGGAAGCGGAACACATGTCAACTTAGACAAAAGTTGAATATTTTTCTAAGTCCCATCTCATAATGAGATGGGACTTAGAAAAAAATTCAACTTTGTAAAAAGTCAAAAGAACTTCTAAGTCCCTTGTCAGAATGGGAGTTTATCACTTCTTTGCAGAAGAAAATTAAATTTGGATGCTTTCCCTTTTTGTGCGATAAATGTTGGAATTTTTTCTAAGTCCCCATTCAGAGT
This sequence comes from Pleurodeles waltl, assembly GCF_031143425.1. Classification (NCBI taxonomy): domain Eukaryota; kingdom Metazoa; phylum Chordata; class Amphibia; order Caudata; family Salamandridae; genus Pleurodeles; species Pleurodeles waltl. The sequence continues at coordinate 78,888 of NW_027150086.1, read as the reverse complement.
GGGACTTTGCGACTTTTTAGAAGAAATGTATTCAATTTGGATTTTTTTACTTTTTGGATGAAAAAGTAGAAATTTTTTCTAAGTGCCCACTCAGAATGGGACTTTGTCACTTTTTTGAAGAAAAAAATTGAAATTTGATTTTTTCACTTTTGGGACTAAAAAAGATGAAATTTGGATTTTTTCAATTTTTGGATGAAAAATGTGAAATTTTTTCTAAGTGCCCACTCAGAATGGGACTTTGTCACTTTTTTGAAGAAAAAAATTGAAATTTGATTTTTTCACTTTTGGGACTCAAAAAGATGAAATTTGGATTTTTTCACTTTTTGGATGAAAAAAGTAGAATTTTTTTCTAAGTGCTCACTCAGAATGGGACTTTGTCACTTTTTTGAAGAAAAATATTGAAATTTGTTTTTTCACTTTTGGGACTAAAAAGATGAAATTTGGATTTTTTTCACCTTTTGGATGAAAAATGTGAAATTTTTTCAAATCCCTACTCAGAATGGGACTCTGTGAAATTTTTGTTAAAAAACTATGAATGTTCACTTTTTCACTATTTGGATCAAAAAAGTTTATCTTTCCATCCAATAAGTCGAAATGTCCCATTCTGACATGGGAAACGGAACACATGTCAACTTAGACAAAAGTTGAATATTTTTCTAAGTCCCATCTCATAATGAGATGGGACTTAGAAAAAAATTCAACTTTTGTAAAAAGTGAAAAGAACTTCCAAGTCCCTTGTCAGAATGGGAGTTTATCACTTCTTTGCAGAAGAAAATTTAATTTGGATGCTTTCCCTTTTTGGACGATAAATGTTGACATTTTTTCTGAGTCCCCATTCAGAGTGGGACTTTGCGACTTTTTTGAAGAAATGTATTCAATTTGGATTTTTTCACTTTTTGGATGAAAAAGTAGAAATTTTTCTAAGTGCCCACTCAGAATGGGACTTTGTCACTTTTTTGAAGAAAAAAATTGAAATTTGATTTTTTCACTTTTGGGACTAAAAAAGATTAAATTTGGATTTTTTCACTTTTTGGATGAAAAAAGTTGACATTTTTTCGATGTCCCCACTCAGAATGGGACTTTGTCACTTTTTTGAAGAAAAATATTGAAATTTGTTTTTTCACTTTTGGGACTAAAAGGATGAAATTTGGATTTTTTTCACCTTTTGGATGAAAAATGTGAAATTTTTTCAAATCCCTACTCAGAATGGGACTTTGTCACATTTTTGACAAAAACTATGAATTTTCACTTTTTCACTATTTGGATCAAAAAAGTTTATCTTTCCATCCAATAAGTCGAAATGTCCCATTCTGACATGGGAAACGGAACACATGTCAACTTAGACAAAAGTTGAATATTTTTCTAAGTCCCATCTCATAATGAGATGGGACTTAGAAAAAAATTCAACTTTTGTAAAAAGTCATAAGAACTTCTATGGCCCTTGTCAGAATGGGAGTTTATCACTTCTTTGCAGAAGAAAACTAAATTTGGATGCTTTCCCTTTTTGGACGATAAATGTTGAAATTTTTTCTAAGTCCCCATTCAGAGTGGGACTTTGCGACTTTTTTGAAGAAATTTATTCAATTTGGATTTTTTCACTTTTTGGATGAAAAAGTAGAAATGTTTTCTAAGTGCCCACTCAGAATGGGACTTTGTCACTTTTTTGAAGAAAAAAATTGAAATTAGATTTTTTCACTTTTGGGACTAAAAAAGATCAAATTTGGATTTTTTCACTTTTTGGATGAAAAAAGTTGAAATTATTTCTAAGTGCCCACTCAGAATGGGACTTTGTCACTTTTTTGAAGAAAAAAATTGGAATTTGATTTTTTCACTTTTGGGACTAAAAAAGATGAAATTTAGATTTTTTCACTTTTTGGATGAAAAATGTGAAATTTTTTATAAGTGCCCACTCAGAATGGGTCTTTGTCACTTTTTGGAAGAAAAAAATTGAAATTTGATTTTTTCACTTTTGGGACTAAAAAGGATGAAATTTTGATTTTTTCACTTTTTGGATGAAAAAAGTTGAAAGTTTTTCTAAGTTCCCACTCAGAATGGGACTTTGTCACTTTTTTGAAGAAAAATATTGAAATGTGTTTTTTCACTTTTGGGACTAAAAGATGAAATTTTGATTTTTTTCACCTTTTGGATGAAAAAAGTGAAATTTTTTCAAATCCCTACTCAGAATGGGACTTTGTCAGATTTTTGACAAAAACCAAGAATGTTCACTTTTTCACTATTTGGATCAAAAAAGTTTATCTTTCCATCCAATAAGTCAAAATGTTCCATTCTGACATGGGAAGCGGAACACATGTCAACTTAGACAAAAGTTGAATATTTTTCTAAGTCCCATCTCATAATGAGATGGGACTTAGAAAAAAATTAAACTTTGTAAAAAGTCAAAAGAACTTCTAAGTCCCTTGTCCGAATGGGAGTTTATCACTTCTTTGCAGAAGAAAATTAAATTTGGATGCTTTCCCTTTTTGGACGATAAATGTTGAAATTTTTTCTAAGTCCCCATTCAGAGTGGGACTTTGCGACTTTTTAGAAGAAATGTATTCAATTTGGATTTTTTCACTTTTTGGATGAAAAAGTAGAAATTTTTTCTAAGTGCCCACTCAGAATGGGACTTTGTCACTTTTTTGAAGAAAAAAATTGAAATTTGATTTTTTCACTTTTGGGACTAAAAAAGAGGAAATTTGGATTTTTTCACTTTTTGGATGAAAAATGTGAAATTTTTTCTAAGTGCCCACTCAGAATGGGACTTTGTCACTTTTTTGAAGAAAAAAATTGAAATTTGATTTTTTCACTTTTGGGACTCAAAAAGATGAAATTTGGATTTTTTCACTTTTTGGATGAAAAAAGTTGATTTTTTTTCTAAGTGCCCACTCAGAATGGGACTTTGTCACTTTTTTGAAGAAAAATATTGAAATTTGTTTTTTCACTTTTGGGACTAAAAGGATGAAATTTGGATTTTTTTCACCTTTTGGATGAAAAATGTGAAATTTTTTCAAATCCCTACTCAGAATGGGACTTTGTCACATTTTTGACAAAAACTATGAATTTTCACTTTTTCACTATTTGGATCAAAAAAGTTTATCTTTCCATCCAATAAGTCGAAATGTCCCATTCTGACACGGGAAACGGAACACATGTCAACTTAGACAAAAGTTGAATATTTTTCTAAGTCCCATCTCATAATGAGATGGGACTTAGAAAAAAATTCAACTTTTGTAAAAAGTCAAAAGAACTTCTAAGGCCCTTGTCAGAATGGGAGTTTATCACTTCTTTGCAGAAGAAAACTAAATTTGGATGCTTTCCCTTTTGGACGATAAATGTTGAAATTTTTTCTAAGTCCCCATTCAGAGTGGGACTTTGCGACTTTTTTGAAGAAATTTATTCAATTTGGATTTTTTCACTTTTTGGATGAAAAAGTAGAAATGTTTTCTAAGTGCCCACTCAGAATGGGACTTTGTCACTTTTTGGAAGAAAAAAATTGAAATTTGATTTTTTCACTTTTGGGACTAAAAAAGATGAAATTTGGATTTTTTCACTTTTTGGATGAAAAAAGTTGAAATTATTTCTAAGTGCCTACTCAGAATGGGACTTTGTCACTTTTTTGAAGAAAAAAATTGAAATTTGTTTTTTTCACTTTTGGGACTAAAAAAGATGAAATTTAGATTTTTTCACTTTTTGGATGAAAAATTTGAAATTTTTTCTAAGTGCCCACTCAGAATGGGACTTTGTCACTTTTTTGAAGAAAAAAATTGAAATTTGATTTTTTCACTTTTGGGACTAAAAAAGATGAAATTTGGATTTTTTCACTTTTTGGATGAAAAAAGTTGAAATTATTTCTAAGTGCCTACTCAGAATGGGACTTTGTCACTTTTTTGAAGAAAAAAATTGAAATTTGTTTTTTTCACTTTTGGGACTAAAAAAGATGAAATTTAGATTTTTTCACTTTTTGGATGAAAAATGTGAAATTTTTTCTAAGTGCCCACTCAGAATGGGACTTTGTCACTTTTTGGAAGAAAAAAATTGAAATTTGATTTTTTCACTTTTGGGACTAAAAAAGATGAAATTTGGATTTTTTCACTTTTTGGATGAAAAAAGTTGAAAGTTTTTCTAAGTTCCCACTCAGAATGGGACTTTGTCACTTTTTTGAAGAAAAATATTGAAATTTGTTTTTTCACTTTTGGGACTAAAAAGATGAAATGTTGATTTTTTTCACCTTTTGGATGAAAAAAGTGAAATTTTTTCAAATCCCATCTCAGAATGGGACTTTGTCAGATTTTTGACAAAAACCAAGAATGTTCACTTTTTCACTATTTGGATCAAAAAAGTTTATCTTTCCATCCAATAAGTCAAAATGTTCCATTCTGACATGGGAAGCGGAACACATGTCAACTTAGACAAAAGTTGAATATTTTTCTAAGTCCCATCTCATAATGAGATGGGACTTAGAAAAAAATTCAACTTTGTAAAAAGTCAAAAGAACTTCTAAGTCCCTTGTCAGAATGGGAGTTTATCACTTCTTTGCAGAAGAAAATTAAATTTGGATGCTTTCCCTTTTTGTGCGATAAATGTTGGAATTTTTTCTAAGTCCCCATTCAGAGTGGGACTTTGCGACTTTTTAGAAGAAATGTATTCAATTTGGATTTTTTTACTTTTTGGATGAAAAAGTAGAAATTTTTTCTAAGTGCCCACTCAGAATGGGACTTTGTCACTTTTTTGAAGAAAAAAATTGAAATTTGATTTTTTCACTTTTGGGACTAAAAAAGATGAAATTTGGATTTTTTCAATTTTTGGATGAAAAATGTGAAATTTTTTCTAAGTGCCCACTCAGAATGGGACTTTGTCACTTTTTTGAAGAAAAAAATTGAAATTTGATTTTTTCACTTTTGGGACTCAAAAAGATGAAATTTGGATTTTTTCACTTTTTGGATGAAAAAAGTTGATTTTTTTTCTAAGTGCCCACTCAGAATGGGACTTTGTCACTTTTTTGAAGAAAAATATTGAAATTTGTTTTTTTTACTTTTGGGACTAAAAAGATGAAATTTTGATTTTTTTCACCTATTGGATGAAAAATGTGAAATTTTTTCAAATCCCTACTCAGAATGGGACTCTGTGAAATTTTTGTTAAAAAACTATGAATGTTCACTTTTTCACTATTTGGATCAAAAAAGTTTATCTTTCCATCCAATAAGTCGAAATGTCCCATTCTGACATGGGAAACGGAACACATGTCAACTTAGACAAAAGTTGAATATTTTTCTAAGTCCCATCTCATAATGAGATGGGACTTAGAAAAAAATTCAACTTTTGTAAAAAGTCAAAAGAACTTCTAAGGCCCTTGTCAGAATGGGAGTTTATCACTTCTTTGCAGAAGAAAACTAAATTTGGATGCTTTCCCCTTTTTGGACGATAAATGTTGAAATTTTTTCTAAGTCCCCATTCAGAGTGGGACTTTGCGACTTTTTTGAAGAAATTTATTCAATTTGGATTTTTTCACTTTTTGGATGAAAAAGTAGAAATTTTTTCTAAGTGCCCACTCAGAATGGGACTTTGTCACTTTTTTGAAGAAAAAAATTGAAATTTTATTTTTCACTTTTGGGACTAAAAAAGCTGAAATTTGGATTTTTTCACTTTTTGGATGAAAAAAGTTAAAAGTTTTTCTAAGTGCCCACTCAGAATGGGACTTTGTCACTTTTTTGAAGAAAAATATTGAAATTTGTTTTTTCACTTTTGGGACTAAAAAGATGAAATTTTGATTTTTTTCACCTTTTGGATGAAAAAAGTGATTTTTTTTAAATCCCTACTCAGAATGGGACTTTGTCAGATTTTTGACAAAAACTATGAATGTTCACTTTTTCACTATTTGGATCAAAAAAGTTTATCTTTCCATCCAATAAGTCGAAATGTTCCATTCTGACATGGGAAGCGGAACACATGTCAACTTAGACAAAAGTTGAATATTTTTCTAAGTCCCATCTCATAATGAGATGGGACTTAGAAAAAAATTCAACTTTGTAAAAAGTCAAAAGAACTTCTAAGTCCCTTGTCAGAATGGGAGTTTATCACTTCTTTGCAGAAGAAAATTAAATTTGGATGCTTTCCCTTTTTGGACAATAAATGTTGAAATTTTTTCTAAGTCCCCATTCAGAGTGGGACTTTGCGACTTTTTAGAAGAAATGTATTCAATTTGGATTTTTTCACTTTTTGGATGAAAAATGTGAAATTTTTTCTAAGTGCCCACACAGAATGGGACTTTGTCACTTTTTTGAAGAAAAAAATTGAAATTTGATTTTTTCACTTTTGGGACTAAAAAAGATGAAATTTGGATTTTTTCACTTTTTGGATGAAAAAAGTTGAAAGTTTTTCTAAGTGCCCACTCAGAATGAGACTTTGTCACTTTTTTGAAGAATAATATTGAAATTTGTTTTTTCACTTTTGGGACTAAAAAGATGAAATTTTGATTTTTTTTCACCTTTTGGATGAAAAAAGTGATTTTTTTTTAAATCCCTACTCAGAATGGGACTTTGTCAGATTTTTGACAAAAACTATGAATGTTCACTTTTTCACTATTTGGATCAAAAAAGTTTATCTTTCCATCCAATAAGTCGAAATGTTCCATTCTGACATGGGAAGCGGAACACATGTCAACTTAGACAAAAGTTTAATATTTTTCTAAGTCCCATCTCATAATGAGATGGGACTTAGAAAAAAATTCAACTTTTGTAAAAATTGAAAAGAACTTCCAAGTCCCTTGTCAGAATGGGAGTTTATCACTTCTTTGCAGAAGAAAATTTAATTTGGATGCTTTCCCTTTTTGGACGATAAATGTTGACATTTTTTCTAAGTCCCCATTCAGAGTGGGACTTTGCGACTTTTTTGAAGAAATGTATTCAATTTGGATTTTTTCACTTTTTGGATGAAAAAGTAGAAATTTTTCTAAGTGCCCACTCAGAATGGGACTTTGTCACTTTTTTTTTGAAGAAAAAAATTGAAATTTGATTTTTTCACTTTTGGGACTAAAAAAGATGAAATTTGGATTTTTTCACTTTTTGGATGAAAAAAGTTGAAATTTTTTCGATGTCCCCACTCAGAATGGGGCTTTGTCACTTTTTTGAAGAAAAATATTGAAATTTGTTTTTTCACTTTTGGGACTCAAAAAGATGAAATTTTGATTTTTTCCCTTTTTGGATGAAAAAAGTTTCTTTTTTTTCTAAGTGCCCACTCAGAATGGGACTTTGTCACTTTTTTGAAGAAAAATATTGAAATTTGTTTTTTTCACTTTTGGGACTAAAAAGATGAAATTTCGATTTTTTTCACCTTTTGGATGAAAAATGTGAAATTATTTCAAATCCCTACTCAGAATGGGACTTTGTCACATTTTTGACAAAAACTATGAATTTTCACTTTTTCACTATTTGGATCAAAAAAGTTTATCTTTCCATCCAATAAGTCAAAATGTCCCATTCTGACATGGGAAGCGGAACACATGTCAACTTAGACAAAAGTTGAATATTTTTCTAAATCCCATCTCATAATGAGATGGGACTTAGAAAAAAATTCAACTTTTGTAAAAAGTCAAAAGAACTTCTAAGGCCTTGTCAGAATGGGAGTTTATCACTTCTTTGCAGAAGAAAATTTAATTTGGATGCTTTCCCTTTTGGACGATAAATGTTGAAATTTTTTCTAAGTTCCCATTCAGAGTGGGACTTTGCAACTTTTTTGAAGAAATTTATTCAATTTGGATTTTTTCACTTTTTGGATGAAAAAGTAGAAATTTTTTCTTAGTGCCCACTCAGAATGGGACTTTGTCACATTTTTGAAGAAAAAAATTGAAATTTGATTTTTTCACTTTTGGGACTAAAAAAGATGAAATTTGGATTTTTTCACTTTTTGGATGAAAAAAGTTGAAAGTTTTTCTAAGTTCCCACTCAGAATGGGACTTTGTCACTTTTTTGAAGAAAAATATTAAAATTTGTTTTTTCACTTTTGGGACTAAAAAGATGAATTTTTGATTTTTTTCACCTTTTGGATGAAAAAAGTGAAATTTTTTCAAATCCCTACTCAGAATGGACTTTGTCAGATTTTTGACAAAAACCAAGAATGTTCACTTTTTCACTATTTGGATCAAAAAAGTTTATCTTTCCATCCAATAAGTCGAAATGTTCCATTCTGACATGGGAAGCGGAACACATGTCAACTTAGACAAAAGTTGAATATTTTTCTAAGTCCCATCTCATAATGAGATGGGACTTAGAAAAAAATTAAACTTTGTAAAAAGTCAAAAGAACTTCTAAGTCCCTTGTCAGAATGGGAGTTTATCACTTCTTTGCAGAAGAAAATTAAATTTGGATGCTTTCCCTTTTTGGACGATAAATGTTGAAATTTTTTCTAAGTCCCCATTCAAATTGGGACTTTGCGACTTTTTAGAAGAAATGTATTCAATTTGGATTTTTCACTTTTTGGATGAAAAAGTAGAAATTTTTTCTAAGTGCCCACTCAGAATGGGACTTTGTCACTTTTTTGAAGAAAAAAAATTGAAATTAGATTTTTTCACTTTTGGGACTAAAAAAGATGAAATTTGGATTTTTTCACTTTTTGGATGAAAAATGTGAAATTTTTTCTAAGTGCCCACTCAGAATGGGACTTTGTCACTTTTTTGAAGAAAAAAATTGAAATTTGATTTTTTCACTTTTGGGACTCAAAAAGATGAAATTTGGATTTTTTCACTTTTTGGATGAAAAAAGTAGAATTTTTTTCTAAGTGCCCACTCAGAATGGGACTTTGTCACTTTTTTGAAGAAAAATATTGAAATTTGTTTTTTCACTTTTGGGACTAAAAAGATGAAATTTTGATTTTTTTTCACCTTTTGGATGAAAAATGTGAAAATTTTTCAAATCCCTACTCAGAATGGGACTCTGTGAAATTTTTGTTAAAAAACTATGAAAGTTCACTTTTTCACTATTTGGATCAAAAAAGTTTATCTTTCCATCCAATAAGTCGAAATGTCCCATTCTGACATGGGAAGCGGAACACATGTCAACTTAGACAAAAGTTGAATATTTTTCTAAGTCCCATCTCATAATGAGATGGGACTTAGAAAAAAATTCAACGTTTGTAAAAAGTCAAAAGAACTTCTATGGCCCTTGTCAGAATGGGAGTTTATCACTTCTTTGCAGAAGAAAACTAAATTTGGATGCTTTCCCTTTTTGGACGATAAATGTTGAAATTTTTTTTAAGTCCCCATTCAGAGTGGGACTTTGCGACTTTTTTGAAGAAATGTATTCAATTTGGATTTTTTTCACTTTTTGGATGAAAAAGTAGAAATGTTTTCTAAGTGCCCACTCAGAATGGGACTTTGTCACTTTTTGGAAGAAAAAAATTGAAATTTGATTTTTTCACTTTTGGGACTAAAAAAGATGAAATTTGGATTTTTTCACTTTTTGGATGAAAAAAGTTGAAATTTTTTCTAAGTGCCCACTCAGAGTAGGACTTTGTCACTTTTTTGAAGAAAAAAATTGAAATTTGATTTTTCACTTTTGGGACTAAAAAAGATGAAATTTAGATTTTTTCACTTTTTGGATGAAAAATGTGAAATTTTTTCTAAGTGCCCACTCAGAATGGGACTTTGTCACTTTTTTGAAGAAAAAAATTGAAATTTGATTTTTTCACTTTTGGGACTCAAAAAGATGAAATTTGGATTTTTTCCCTTTTTGGATGAAAAAAGTTGATTTTTTTTCTAAGTGCCCACTCAGAGTAGGACTTTGTCACTTTTTTGAAGAAAAATATTGAAATTAGTTTTTTCACTTTTGGGACTAAAAAGATGAAATTTCGATTTTTTTCACCTTTTGGATGAAAAATGTGAAATTATTTCAAATCCCTACTCAGAATGGGACTTTGTCACATTTTTGACAAAAACTATGAATTTTCACTTTTTCACTATTTGGATCAATAAAGTTTATCTTTCCATCCAATAAGTCAAAATGTCCCATTCTGACATGGGAAGCGGAACACATGTCAACTTAGACAAAAGTTGAATATTTTTCTAAGTCCCATCTCATAATGAGATGGGACTTAGAAAAAAATTCAACTTTTTGTAAAAAGTCAAAAGAACTTCTAAGGCCCTTCTCAGAATGGGAGTTTATCACTTCTTTGCAGAAGAAAATTAAATTTGGATGCTTTCCCTTTTTGGACGATAAATGTTGAAATTTTTTCTAAGTCCCCATTCAGAGTGGGACTTTGCAACTTTTTTGAAGAAATTTATTCAATTTGGATTTTTTCAGTTTTTGGATGAAAAAGTAGAAATTTTTTCTAAGTGCCCACTCAGAATGGGACTTTGTCACATTTTTGAAGAAAAAAATTGAAATTTGATGTTTTCACTTTTGGGACTAAAAAAGATGAAATTTGGATTTTTTCACTTTTTGGATGAAAAAAGTTGAAAGTTTTTCTAAGTTCCCACTCAGAATGGGACTTTGTCACTTTTTTGATTTGTTTTTTCACTTTTGGGAATAAAAAGATGAAATTTTGATTTTTTTCACCTTTTGGATGAAAAAAGTGAAATTTTTTCAAATCCCTACTCAGAATGGGACTTTGTCAGATTTTTGACAAAAACCAAGAATGTTCACTTTTTCACTATTTGGATCAAAAAAGTTTATCTTTCCATCCAATAAGTCGAAATGTTCCATTCTGACATGGGAAGCGGAACACATGTCAACTTAGACAAAAGTTGAATATTTTTCTAAGTCCCATCTCATAATGAGATGGGACTTAGAAAAAAATTCAACTTTGTAAAAAGTCAAAAGAACTTCTAAGTCCCTTGTCAGAATGGGAGTTTATCACTTCTTTGCAGAAGAAAATTAAATTTGGATGCTTTCCCTTTTTGGACGATAAATGTTGAAATTTTTTCTAAGTCCCCATTCAGAGTGGGACTTTGCAACTTTTTTGAAGAAATTTATTCAATTTGGATTTTTTCACTTTTTGATGAAAAAGTTGAATTTTTTTCGATGTCCCCACTCAGAATGGGGCTTTGTCACTTTTTTGAAGAAAAATATTGAAATTTGTTTTTTCACTTTTGGGACTAAAATGATGAAATTTGGATTTTTTTCACCTTTTGGATGAAAAATGTGAAATTTTTTCAAATCCCTACTCAGAATGGGACTTTGTCAGATTTTTGACAAAACCAAGAATGTTCACTTTTTCACTATTTGGATCAAAAATGTTTATCTTTCCATCCAATAAGTCAAAATGTTCCATTCTGACATGGGAAGCGGAACACATGTCAACTTAGACAAAAGTTGAATATTTTTCTAAGTCCCATCTCATAATGAGATGGGACTTAGAAAAAAATTCAACTTTGTAAAAAGTCAAAAGAACTTCTAAGTCCCTTGTCAGAATGGGAGTTTATCACTTCTTTGCAGAAGAAAATTAAATTTGGATGCTTTCCCTTTTTGGACGATAAATGTTGAAATTTTTTCTAAGTCCCCATTCAGAGTGGGACTTTGCGACTTTTTAGAAGAAATGTATTCAATTTGGATTTTTTCACTTTTTGGATGAAAAAGTAGAAATTTTTTCAAATCCCTACTCAGAATGGGACTTTGTCAGATTTTTGACAAAAACCAAGAATGTTCACTTTTTCACTATTTGGATCAAAAAAGTTTATCTTTCCATCCAATAAGTCGAAATGTTCCATTCTGACATGGGAAGCGGAACACATGTCAACTTAGACAAAAGTTGAATATTTTTCTAAGTCCCATCTCATAATGAGATGGGACTTAGAAAAAAATTAAACTTTGTAAAAAGTCAAAAGAACTTCTAAGTCCCTTGTCAGAATGGGAGTTTATCACTTCTTTGCAGAAGAAAATTAAATTTGGATGCTTTCCCTTTTTGGACGATAAATGTTGAAATTTTTTCTAAGTCCCCATTCAAATTGGGACTTTGCGACTTTTTAGAAGAAATGTATTCAATTTGGATTTTTTCACTTTTTGGATGAAAAAGTAGAAATTTTTTCTAAGTGCCCACTCAGAATGGGACTTTGTCACTTTTTTGAAGAAAAAAATTGAAATTAGATTTTTTCACTTTTGGGACTAAAAAAGATGAAATTTGGATTTTTTCACTTTTTGGATGAAAAATGTGAAAATTTTTCTAAGTGCCCACTCAGAATGGGACTTTGTCACTTTTTTGAAGAAAAAAATTGAAATTTGATTTTTTCACTTTTGGGACTCAAAAAGATGAAATTTGGATTTTTTCACTTTTTGGATGAAAAAAGTAGAATTTTTTTCTAAGTGCCCACTCAGAATGGGACTTTGTCACTTTTTTGAAGAAAAATATTGAAATTTGTTTTTTCACTTTTGGGACTAAAAAGATGAAATTTTGATTTTTTTCACCTTTTGGATGAAAAATGTGAAAATTTTTCAAATCCCTACTCAGAATGGGACTCTGTGAAATTTTTGTTAAAAAACTATGAAAGTTCACTTTTTCACTATTTGGATCAAAAAAGTTTATCTTTCCATCCAATAAGTCGAAATGTCCCATTCTGACATGGGAAGCGGAACACATGTCAACTTAGACAAAAGTTGAATATTTTTCTAAGTCCCATCTCATAATGAGATGGGACTTAGAAAAAAATTCAACGTTTGTAAAAAGTCAAAAGAACTTCTATGGCCCTTGTCAGAATGGGAGTTTATCACTTCTTTGCAGAAGAAAACTAAATTTGGATGCTTTCCCTTTTTGGACGATAAATGTTGAAATTTTTTTTAAGTCCCCATTCAGAGTGGGACTTTGCGACTTTTTTGAAGAAATGTATTCAATTTGGATTTTTTCACTTTTTGGATGAAAAAGTAGAAATGTTTTCTAAGTGCCCACTCAGAATGGGACTTTGTCACTTTTTGGAAGAAAAAAATTGAAATTTGATTTTTTCACTTTTGGGACTAAAAAAGATGAAATTTGGATTTTTTCACTTTTTGGATGAAAAAAGTTGAAATTCTTTCTAAGTGCCCACTCAGAGTAGGACTTTGTCACTTTTTTGAAGAAAAAAATTGAAATTTGATTTTTTCACTTTTGGGACTAAAAAAGATGAAATTTAGATTTTTTCACTTTTTGGATGAAAAATGTGAAATTTTTTCTAAGTGCCCACTCAGAATGGGACTTTGTCACTTTTTTGAAGAAAAAAATTGAAATTTGATTTTTTCACTTTTGGGACTCAAAAAGATGAAATTTGGATTTTTTCCCTTTTTGGATGAAAAAAGTTGATTTTTTTTCTAAGTGCCCACTCAGAGTAGGACTTTGTCACTTTTTTGAAGAAAAATATTGAAATTAGTTTTTTCACTTTTGGGACTAAAAAGATGAAATTTCGATTTTTTTCACCTTTTGGATGAAAAATGTGAAATTATTTCAAATCCCTACTCAGAATGGGACTTTGTCACATTTTTGACAAAAACTATGAATTTTCACTTTTTCACTATTTGGATCAATAAAGTTTATCTTTCCATCCAATAAGTCAAAATGTCCCATTCTGACATGGGAAGCGGAACACATGTCAACTTAGACAAAAGTTGAATATTTTTCTAAGTCCCATCTCATAATGAGATGGGACTTAGAAAAAAATTCAACTTTTGTAAAAAGTCAAAAGAACTTCTAAGGCCCTTCTCAGAATGGGAGTTTATCACTTCTTTGCAGAAGAAAATTAAATTTGGATGCTTTCCCTTTTTGGACGATAAATGTTGAAATTTTTTCTAAGTCCCCATTCAGAGTGGGACTTTGCAACTTTTTTGAAGAAATTTATTCAATTTGGATTTTTTCAGTTTTTGGATGAAAAAGTAGAAATTTTTTCTAAGTGCCCACTCAGAATGGGACTTTGTCACATTTTTGAAGAAAAAAATTGAAATTTGATGTTTTTCACTTTTGGGACTAAAAAAGATGAAATTTGGATTTTTTCACTTTTTGGATGAAAAAAGTTGAAAGTTTTTCTAAGTTCCCACTCAGAATGGGACTTTGTCACTTTTTTGATTTGTTTTTTCACTTTTGGGAATAAAAAGATGAAATTTTGATTTTTTTCACCTTTTGGATGAAAAAAGTGAAATTTTTTCAAATCCCTACTCAGAATGGGACTTTGTCAGATTTTTGACAAAAACCAAGAATGTTCACTTTTTCACTATTTGGATCAAAAAAGTTTATCTTTCCATCCAATAAGTCGAAATGTTCCATTCTGACATGGGAAGCGGAACACATGTCAACTTAGACAAAAGTTGAATATTTTTCTAAGTCCCATCTCATAATGAGATGGGACTTAGAAAAAAATTCAACTTTGTAAAAAGTCAAAAGAACTTCTAAGTCCCTTGTCAGAATGGGAGTTTATCACTTCTTTGCAGAAGAAAATTAAATTTGGATGCTTTCCCTTTTTGGACGATAAATGTTGAAATTTTTTCTAAGTCCCCATTCAGAGTGGGACTTTGCAACTTTTTTGAAGAAATTTATTCAATTTGGATTTTTTCACTTTTTGATGAAAAAGTTGAATTTTTTTCGATGTCCCCACTCAGAATGGGGCTTTGTCACTTTTTTGAAGAAAAATATTGAAATTTGTTTTTTCACTTTTGGGACTAAAATGATGAAATTTGGATTTTTTTCACCTTTTGGATGAAAAATGTGAAATTTTTTCAAATCCCTACACAGAATGGGACTTTGTCAGATTTTTGACAAAAACCAAGAATGTTCACTTTTTCACTATTTGGATCAAAAATGTTTATCTTTCCATCCAATAAGTCAAAATGTTCCATTCTGACATGGGAAGCGGAACACATGTCAACTTAGACAAAAGTTGAATATTTTTCTAAGTCCCATCTCATAATGAGATGGGACTTAGAAAAAAATTCAACTTTGTAAAAAGTCAAAAGAACTTCTAAGTCCCTTGTCAGAATGGGAGTTTATCACTTCTTTGCAGAAGAAAATTAAATTTGGATGCTTTCCCTTTTTGGACGATAAATGTTGAAATTTTTTCTAAGTCCCCATTCAGAGTGGGACTTTGCAACTTTTTTGAAGAAATTTATTCAATTTGGATTTTTTCACTTTTTGATGAAAAAGTTGAATTTTTTTCGATGTCCCCACTCAGAATGGGGCTTTGTCACTTTTTTGAAGAAAAATATTGAAATTTGTTTTTTCACTTTTGGGACTAAAATGATGAAATTTTGATTTTTTTCACCTTTTGGATGAAAAATGTGAAATTTTTTCTAAGTGCCCACTCAGAATGGGACTTTGTCACTTTTTGGAAGAAAAAAATTGAAATTTGATTTTTTCACTTTTGGGACTCAAAAAGATGGAATTTGGATTTTTTCCCTTTTTGGATGAAAAAAGTTGATTTTTTTTCTAAGTGCCCACTCAGAATGGGACTTTGTCACTTTTTTGAAGAAAAATATTGAAATTTGTTTTTTCACTTTTGGGACTAAAAAGATGAAATTTCGATTTTTTTCACATTTTGGATGAAAAATGTGAAATTATTTCAAATCCCTACTCAGAATGGGACTTTGTCACATTTTTGACAAAAACTATGAATTTTCACTTTTTCACTATTTGGATCAAAAAAGTTTATCTTTCCATCCAATAAGTCAAAATGTCCCATTCTGACATGGGAAGCGGAACACATGCCAACTTAGACAAAAGTTGAATATTTTTCTAAATCCCATCTCATAATGAGATGGGACTTAGAAAAAAATTCAACTTTTGTAAAAAGTCAAAAGAACTTCTAAGGCCCTTGTCAGAATGGGAGTTTATCACTTCTTTGCAGAAGAAAATTAAATTTGGATGCTTTCCTTTTTGGACGATAAATCTTGAAATTTTTTCTAAGTCCCCATTCAGAGTGGGACTTTGCGACTTTTTAGAAGAAATGTATTCAATTTGGATTTTTTTCACTTTTTGGATGAAAAAGTAGAAATTATGTCTAAGTGCCCACCCAGAATGGGACTTTGTCACTTTTTTGGAAGAAAAAAATTGAAATTTGATTTTTTCACTTTTGGGACTAAAAAAGATGAAATTTGGATTTTTTCACTTTTTGGATGAAAAAAGTTGAAATTATTTCTAAGTGCCCACTCAGAATGGGACTTTGTCACTTTTTTGAAGAAAAAAATTGAAATTTGATTTTTTCACTTTTGGGACTAAAAAAGATGAAATTCAGATTTTTTCACTTTTTGGATGAAAAATGTGAAATTTTTTCTAACTGCCCACTCAGAATGGGACTTTGTCACTTTTGGAAGAAAAAAATTGAAATTTGATTTTTTCACTTTTGGGACTAAAAAAGATGAAATTTTGATCTTTTTCACTTTTTTGGATGAAAAAAGTTGAAAGTTTTTCTAAGTTCCCACTCAGAATGGGACCTTTGTCACTTTTTTGAAGAAGAATATTGAAATTTGTTTTTTCACTTTTGGGACTAAAAAGATGAAATTTTGATTTTTTTCACCTTTTGGATGAAAAAAGTGAAATTTATTCGAATCCCTACTCAGAATGGGACTTTGTCAGATTTTTGACAAAAACCAAGAATGTTCACTTTTTTCACTATTTGGATCAAAAAAAGTTTATCTTTCCATCCAATAAGTCAAAATGTTCCATTCTGACATGGGAAGCGGAACACATGTCAACTTAGACAAAAGTTGAATATTTTTCTAAGTCCCATCTCATAATGAGATGGGACTTAGAAAAAAATTCAACTTTGTAAAAAGTCAAAAGAACTTCTAAGTCCCTTGTCAGAATCGGAGTTTATCACTTCTTTGCAGAAGAAAATTTAATTTGGGATGCTTTCCTTTTTTGGACGATAAATGTTGACATTTTTTTCTAAGTCCCCATTCAGAGTGGGACTTTGCGACTTTTTTGAAGAAATGTATTCAATTTGGATTTTTTCACTTTTTGGATGAAAAAGTAGAAATTTTTCTAAGTGCCCACTCAGAATGGGACTTTGTCACTTTTTTGAAGAAAAAAATTGAAATTTGATTTTTTCACTTTTGGGACTAAAAAAGATGAAATTTGGATTTTTTCACTTTTTGGATGAAAAAAGTTGAAATTTTTTCGATGTCCCCACTCAGACTGGGGCTTTGTCACTTTTTTGAAGAAAAATATTGAAATTTGTTTTTTCACTTTTGGGACTCAAAAAGATGAAATTTGGATTTGTTCCCTTTTTGGATGAAAAAAGTTTCTTTTTTTTCTAAGTGCCCACTCAGAATGGGACTTTGTCACTTTTTTGAAGAAAAATATTGAAATTTGTTTTTTTCACTTTTGGGACTAAAAAGATGAAATTTCGATTTTTTTCACCTTTTGGATGAAAAATGTGAAATTATTTCAAATCCCTACTCAGAATGGGACTTTGTCACATTTTTGACAAAAAACTATGAATTTTCACTTTTTCACTATTTGGATCAAAAAAGTTTATCTTTCCATCCAATAAGTCAAAATGTCCCATTCTGACATGGGAAGCGGAACACATGTCAACTTAGACAAAAGTTGAATATTTTTCTAAATCCCATCTCATAATGAGATGGGACTTAGAAAAAAATTCAACTTTTGTAAAAAGTCAAAGAACTTCTAAGGCCCTTGTCAGAATGGGAGTTTATCACTTCTTTTGCAGGAGAAAATTTAATTTGGATGCTTTCCCTTTTTTGGACGATAAATGTTGAAATTTTTTCTAAGTCCCATTCAGAGTGGGACTTTGCAACTTTTTGAAGAAATTTATTCAATTTGGATTTTTTCACTTTTTGGATGAAAAGTAGAAATTTTTTCTAAGTGCCCACTCAGAATGGGACTTTGTCACATTTTTGAAGAAAAAAATTGAAATTTGATTTTTTCACTTTTGGGACTAAAAAAGATGAAATTTGGATTTTTTCACTTTTTGATGAAAAAAGTTGAAAGTTTTTCTAAGTTCCCACTCAGAATGGGACTTTGTCACTTTTTTGAAGAAAAATATTAAAATTTGTTTTTTCACTTTTGGGACTAAAAAGATGAATTTTTGATTTTTTTCACCTTTTGGATGAAAAAAGTGAAATTTTTTCAAATCCCTACTCAGAATGGGACTTTGTCAGATTTTTGACAAAAACCAAGAATGTTCACTTTTTTCACTATTTGGATCAAAAAAGTTTATCTTTCCATCCAATAAGTCGAATATTCCATTCTGACATGGGAAGCGGAACACATGTCAACTTAGACAAAAGTTGAATATTTTTCTAAATCCCATCTCATAATGAGATGGGACTTAGAAAAAAATTCAACTTTTGTAAAAAGTCAAAAGAACTTCTAAGGCCCTTGTCAGAATGGGAGTTTATCACTTCTTTGCACAAGAAAACTAAATTTGGATGCTTTCCCTTTTTGGACGATAAATGTTGACATTTTTTCTAAGTCCCCATTCAGAGTGGGACTTTGCGACTTTTTTGAAGAAATTTATTCAATTTGGATTTTTTCACTTTTTGGATGAAAAAGTAGAAATTTTTTCTAACTGCCCACTCAGAATGGGACTTTGTCACTTTTTTGAAGAAAAAAATTGAAATTTGATTTTTTCACTTTTGGGACTAATAAAGCTGAAATTTGGATTTTTTCACTTTTTGGATGAAAAAAGTTAAAAGTTTTTCTAAGTGCCCACTCAGAATGGGACTTTGTCACTTTTTTGAAGAAAAATATTGAAATTTGTTTTTTCACTTTTGGACTAAAAAGATGAAATTTTGATTTTTTTCACCTTTTGGATGAAAAAAGTGATTTTTTTTTAAATCCCTACTCAGAATGGGACTTTGTCAGATTTTTTGACAAAAACTATGAATGTTCACTTTTTCACTATTTGGATCAAAAAAGTTTATCTTTCCATCCAATAAGTCGAAATGTTCCATTCTGACATGGGAATCGGAACACATGTCAACTTAGACAAAAGTTGAATATTTTTCTAAGTCCCATCTCATAATGAGATGGGACTTAGAAAAAAATTAAACTTTGTAAAAAGTCAAAAGAACTTCTAAGTCCCTTGTCAGAATGGGAGTTTATCACTTCTTTGCAGAAGAAAATTAAATTTGGATGCTTTCCCTTTTTGGACGATAAATGTTGAAATGTTTTCCAAGTCCCCATTCAGAGTGGGACTTTGCGACTTTTTAGAAGAAATGTATTCAATTTGGATTTTTTCACTTTTTGGATGAAAAAGTAGAAATTTTTTCTAAGTGCCCACTCAGAATGGGACTTTGTCACTTTTTTGAAGAAAAAAATTGAAATTAGATTTTTTCACTTTTGGGACTAAAAAAGATGAAATTTGGATTTTTCACTTTTTGGATGAAAAATGTGAAATTTTTTCTAAGTGCCCACTCAGAATGGGACTTTGTCACTTTTTTGAAGAAAAAAATTGAAATTTGATTTTTTCACTTTTAAAAAGATGAAATTTGGATTTTTTCACTTTTTGGATGAAAAAAGTAGATTTTTTTTCTAAGTGCCCACTCAGAATGGGACTTTGTCACTTTTTTGAAGAAAGATATTGAAATTTGTTTTTTCGCTTTTGGGACTAAAAAGATGAAATTTGGATTTTTTTCACCTTTTGGATGAAAAATGTGAAATTTTTTCAAATCCCTACTCAGAATGGGACTTTGTCAGATTTTTGACAAAAACCAAGAATGTTCACTTTTTCACTATTTGGATCAAAAAAGTTTATCTTTCCATCCAATAAGTCGAAATGTTCCATTCTGACATGGGAAGCGGAACACATGTCAACTTAGACAAAAGTTGAATATTTTTCTAAGTCCCATCTCATAATGAGATGGGACTTAGAAAAAAATTAAACTTTGTAAAAAGTCAAAAGAACTTCTAAGTCCCTTGTCAGAATGGGAGTCTTTAATCACTTCTTTGCAGAAGAAAATTAAATTTGGATGCTTTCCCTTTTTGGACGATAAATGTTGAAATTTTTTCTAAGTCCCCATTCAGAGTGGGACTTTGCAACTTTTTTGAAGAAATTTATTCAATTTGGATTTTTTCACTTTTTGGATGAAAAAGTAGAAATTTTTTCTAAGTGCCCACTCAGAATGGGACTTTGTCACTTTTTTGAAGAAAAAAATTGAAATTAGATTTTTTCACTTTTGGGACTAAAAAAGATGAAATTTGGATTTTTTCACTTTTTGGATGAAAAATGTGAAATTTTTTCTAAGTGCCCACTCAGAATGGGACTTTGTCACTTTTTTGAAGAAAAAAATTGAAATTTGATTTTTTCACTTTTGGGACTCAAAAAGATGAAATTTGGATTTTTGCACTTTTTGGATGAAAAAAGTAGATTTTTTTTCTAAGTGCCCACTCAGAATGGGACTTTGTCACTTTTTTGAAGAAAAATATTGAAATTTGTTTTTTCACTTTTGGGACTAAAAAGATGAAATTTGGATTTTTTTCACCTTTTGGATGAAAAATGTGAAATTTTTTCAAATCCCTACTCAGAATGGGACTCTGTGAAATTTTTGTTAAAAAACTATGAAAGTTCACTTTTTCACTATTTGGATCAAAAAAGTTTATCTTTCCATCCAATAAGTCGAAATGTCCCATTCTGACATGGGAAGCGGAACACATGTCAACTTAGACAAAAGTTGAATATTTTTCTAAGTCCCATCTCATAATGAGATGGGACTTAGAAAAAAATTCAACTTTTGTAAAAAGTCAAAAGAACTTCTAAGGCCCTTGTCAGAATGGGAGTTTATCACTTCTTTGCAGAAGAAAACTAAATTTGGATGCTTTCCCTTTTTGGACGATAAATGTTGAAATTTTTTTTAAGTCCCCATTCAGAGTGGGACTTTGCGACTTTTTTGAAGAAATGTATTCAATTTGGATTTTTTCACTTTTTGGATGAAAAAGTAGAAATTTTTTCTAAGTGCCCACTCAGAATGGGACTTTGTCACATTTTTGAAGAAAAAAATTGAAATTTGATGTTTTCACTTTTGGGACTAAAAAAGATGAAATTTGGATTTTTTCACTTTTTGGATGAAAAAAGTTGAAAGTTTTTCTAAGTTCCCACTCAGAATGGGACTTTGTCACTTTTTTGATTAGTTTTTTTCACTTTTGGGACTAAAAAGATGAAATTTTGATTTTTTTCACCTTTTGGATGAAAAAAGTGAAATTTTTTCAAATCCCTACTCAGAATGGGACTTTGTCAGATTTTTGACAAAAACCAAGAATGTTCACTTTTTCACTATTTGGATCAAAAAAGTTTATCTTTCCATACAATAAGTCGAAATGTTCCATTCTGACATGGGAAGCGGAACACATGTCAACTTAGACAAAAGTTGAATATTTTTCTAAGTCCCATCTCATAATGAGATGGGACTTAGAAAAAAATTCAACTTTGTAAAAAGTCAAAAGAACTTCTAAGTCCCTTGTCAGAATGGGAGTTTATCACTTCTTTGCAGAAGAAAATTAAATTTGGATGCTTTCCCTTTTTGGACGATAAATGTTGAAATTTTTTCTAAGTCCCCATTCAGAGTGGGACTTTGCAACTTTTTTGAAGAAATTTATTCAATTTGGATGTTTTCACTTTTTGATGAAAAAGTTGAATTTTTTTCGATGTCCCCACTCAGAATGGGGCTTTGTCACTTTTTTGAAGAAAAATATTGAAATTTGTTTTTTCACTTTTGGGACTAAAATGATGAAATTTGGATTTTTTTCACCTTTTGGATGAAAAATGTGAAATTTTTTCTAAGTGCCCACTCAGAATGGGACTTTGTCACTTTTTTGAAGAAAAAAATTGAAATTTGATTTTTTCACTTTTGGGACTCAAAAAGATGAAATTTGGATTTTTTCCCTTTTTGGATGAAAAAAGTTGATTTTTTTTCTAAGTGCCCACTCAGAATGGGACTTTGTCACTTTTTTGAAGAAAAATATTGAAATTTGTTTTTTCACTTTTGGGACTAAAAAGATGAAATTTCGATTTTTTTCACATTTTGGATGAAAAATGTGAAATTATTTCAAATCCCTACTCAGAATGGGACTTTGTCACATTTTTGACAAAAACTATGAATTTTCACTTTTTCACTATTTGGATCAAAAAGTTTATCTTTCCATCCAATAAGTCAAAATGTCCCATTCTGACATGGGAAGCGGAACACATGTCAACTTAGACAAAAGTTGAATATTTTTCTAAATCCCATCTCATAATGAGATGGGACTTAGAAAAAAATTCAACTTTTGTAAAAAGTCAAAAGAACTTCTAAGGCCCTTGTCAGAATGGGAGTTTATCACTTCTTTGCAGGAGAAAATTTAATTTGGATGCTTTCCCTTTTTTGGACGATAAATGTTGAAATTTTTTCTAAGTTCCCATTCAGAGTGGGACTTTGCAACTTTTTTGAAGAAATTTATTCAATTTGGATTTTTTCACTTTTTGGATGAAAAAGTAGAAATTTTTTCTAAGTGCCCACTCAGAATGGGACTTTGTCACATTTTTGAAGAAAAAAATTGAAATTTGATTTTTTCACTTTTGGGACTAAAAAAGATGAAATTTGGATTTTTTCACTTTTTGGATGAAAAAAGTTGAAAGTTTTTCTAAGTTCCCACTCAGAATGGGACTTTGTCACTTTTTTGAAGAAAAATATTAAAATTTGTTTTTTCACTTTTGGGACTAAAAAGATGAATTTTTGATTTTTTTCACCTTTTGGATGAAAAAAGTGAAATTTTTTCAAATCCCTACTCAGAATGGGACTTTGTCAGATTTTTGACAAAAACCAAGAATGTTCACTTTTTCACTATTTGGATCAAAAAAGTTTATCTTTCCATCCAATAAGTCGAAATATTCCATTCTGACATGGGAAGCGGAACACATGTCAACTTAGACAAAAGTTGAATATTTTTCTAAATCCCATCTCATAATGAGATGGGACTTAGAAAAAAATTCAACTTTTGTAAAAAGTCAAAAGAACTTCTAAGGCCCTTGTCAGAATGGGAGTTTATCACTTCTTTGCAGAAGAAAACTAAATTTGGATGCTTTCCCTTTTTGGACGATAAATGTTGACATTTTTTCTAAGTCCCCATTCAGAGTGGGACTTTGCGACTTTTTTGAAGAAATTTATTCAATTTGGATTTTTTCACTTTTTGGATGAAAAAGTAGAAATTTTTTCTAACTGCCCACTCAGAATGGGACTTTGTCACTTTTTTGAAGAAAAAAATTGAAATTTGATTTTTTCACTTTTGGGACTAAAAAAGCTGAAATTTGGATTTTTTCACTTTTTGGATGAAAAAAGTTAAAAGTTTTTCTAAGTGCCCACTCAGAATGGGACTTTGTCACTTTTTTGAAGAAAAATATTGAAATTTGTTTTTTCACTTTTGGGACTAAAAAGATGAAATTTTGATTTTTTTCACCTTTTGGATGAAAAAAGTGATTTTTTTTTAAATCCCTACTCAGAATGGGACTTTGTCAGATTTTTGACAAAAACTATGAATGTTCACTTTTTCACTATTTGGATCAAAAAAGTTTATCTTTCCATCCAATAAGTCGAAATGTTCCATTCTGACATGGGAAGCGGAACACATGTCAACTTAGACAAAAGTTGAATATTTTTCTAAGTCCCATCTCATAATGAGATGGGACTTAGAAAAAAATTAAACTTTGTAAAAAGTCAAAAGAACTTCTAAGTCCCTTGTCAGAATGGGAGTTTATCACTTCTTTGCAGAAGAAAATTAAATTTGGATGCTTTCCCTTTTTGGACGATAAATGTTGAAATTTTTTCTAAGTCCCCATTCAGAGTGGGACTTTGCGACTTTTTAGAAGAAATGTATTCAATTTGGATTTTTTCACTTTTTGGATGAAAAAGTAGAAATTTTTTCTAAGTGCCCACTCAGAATGGGACTTTGTCACTTTTTTGAAGAAAAAAATTGAAATTAGATTTTTTCACTTTTGGGACTAAAAGATGAAATTTGGATTTTTTTCACCTTTTGGATGAAAAATGTGAAATTTTTTCAAATCCCTACTCAGAATGGGACTTTGTCAGATTTTTGACAAAAACCAAGAATGTTCACTTTTTCACTATTTGGATCAAAAAAGTTTATCTTTCCATCCAATAAGTCGAAATGTTCCATTCTGACATGGGAAGCGGAACACATGTCAACTTAGACAAAAGTTGAATATTTTTCTAAGTCCCATCTCATAATGAGATGGGACTTAGAAAAAAATTCAACTTTGTAAAAGTCAAAAGAACTTCTAAGTCCCTTGTCAGAATGGGAGTTTATCACTTCTTTGCAGAAGAAAATTAAATTTGGATGCTTTCCCTTTTTGGACGATAAATGTTGAAATTTTTTCTAAGTCCCCATTCAGAGTGGGACTTTGCAACTTTTTTGAAGAAATTTATTCAATTTGGATTTTTTCACTTTTTGGATGAAAAAGTAGAAATTTTTTCTAAGTGCCCACTCAGAATGGGACTTTGTCACTTTTTTGAAGAAAAAAATTGAAATTAGATTTTTTCACTTTTGGGACTAAAAAAGATGAAATTTGGATTTTTTCACTTTTTGGATGAAAAAATGTGAAATTTTTTCTAAGTGCCCACTCAGAATGGGACTTTGTCACTTTTTTGAAGAAAAAAATTGAAATTTGATTTTTTCACTTTTGGGACTCAAAAAGATGAAATTTGGATTTTTGCACTTTTTGGATGAAAAAAGTAGATTTTTTTTCTAAGTGCCCACTCAGAATGGGACTTTGTCACTTTTTTGAAGAAAAATATTGAAATTTGTTTTTTCACTTTTGGGACTAAAAAGATGAAATTTTGATTTTTTTCACCTTTTGGATGAAAAATGTGAAATTTTTTCAAATCCCTACTCAGAATGGGACTCTGTGAAATTTTGTTAAAAAACTATGAAAGTTCACTTTTTCACTATTTGGATCAAAAAAGTTTATCTTTCCATCCAATAAGTCGAAATGTCCCATTCTGACATGGGAAGCGGAACACATGTCAACTTAGACAAAAGTTGAATATTTTTCTAAGTCCCATCTCATAATGAGATGTGACTTAGAAAAAAATTCAACTTTTGTAAAAAGTCAAAAGAACTTCTAAGGCCCTTGTCAGAATGGGAGTTTATCACTTCTTTGCAGAAGAAAACTAAATTTGGATGCTTTCCCTTTTTGGACGATAAATGTTGAAATTTTTTTTAAGTCCCCATTCAGAGTGGGACTTTGCGACTTTTTTGAAGAAATGTATTCAATTTGGATTTTTTCACTTTTTGGATGAAAAAGTAGAAATTTTTTCTAAGTGCCCACTCAGAATGGGACTTTGTCACATTTTTGAAGAAAAAAATTGAAATTTGATGTTTTCACTTTTGGGACTAAAAAAGATGAAATTTGGATTTTTTCACTTTTTGGATGAAAAAAGTTGAAAGTTTTTCTAAGTTCCCACTCAGAATGGGACTTTGTCACTTTTTTGATTTGTTTTTTTCACTTTTGGGACTAAAAAGATGAAATTTTGATTTTTTTCACCTTTTGGATGAAAAAAGTGAAATTTTTTCAAATCCCTACTCAGAATGGGACTTTGTCAGATTTTTGACAAAAACCAAGAATGTTCACTTTTTCACTATTTGGATCAAAAAAGTTTATCTTTCCATACAATAAGTCGAAATGTTCCATTCTGACATGGGAAGCGGAACACATGTCAACTTAGACAAAAGTTGAATATTTTTCTAAGTCCCATCTCATAATGAGATGGGACTTAGAAAAAAATTCAACTTTGTAAAAAGTCAAAAGAACTTCTAAGTCCCTTGTCAGAATGGAGTTTATCACTTCTTTGCAGAAGAAAATTAAATTTGGATGCTTTCCCTTTATGGACGATAAATGTTGAAATTTTTTCTAAGTCCCCATTCAGAGTGGGACTTTGCAACTTTTTTGAAGAAATTTATTCAATTTGGATGTTTTCACTTTTTGATGAAAAAGTTGAATTTTTTTCGATGTCCCCACTCAGAATGGGGCTTTGTCACTTTTTTGAAGAAAAATATTGAAATTTGTTTTTTCACTTTTGGGACTAAAATGATGAAATTTGGATTTTTTTCACCTTTTGGATGAAAAATGTGAAATTTTTTCTAAGTGCCCACTCAGAATGGGACTTTGTCACTTTTTTGAAGAAAAAAATTGAAATTTGATTTTTCACTTTTGGGACTCAAAAAGATGAAATTTGGATTTTTTCCCTTTTTGGATGAAAAAAGTTGATTTTTTTTCTAAGTGCCCACTCAGAATGGGACTTTGTCACTTTTTTGAAGAAAAATATTGAAATTTGTTTTTTCACTTTTGGGACTAAAAAGATGAAATTTCGATTTTTTTCACATTTTGGATGAAAAATGTGAAATTATTTCAATCCCTACTCAGAATGGGACTTTGTCACATTTTTGACAAAAACTATGAATTTTCACTTTTTCACTATTTGGATCAAAAAAGTTTATCTTTCCATCCAATAAGTCAAAATGTCCCATTCTGACATGGGAAGCGGAACACATGCCAACTTAGACAAAAGTTGAATATTTTTCTAAATCCCATCTCATAATGAGATGGGACTTAGAAAAAAATTCAACTTTTGTAAAAAGTCAAAAGAACTTCTAAGGCCCTTGTCAGAATGGGAGTTTATCACTTCTTTGCAGAAGAAAATTAAATTTGGATGCTTTCCCTTTTTGGACGATAAATCTTGAAATTTTTTCTAAGTCCCCATTCAGAGTGGGACTTTGCGACTTTTTAGAAGAAATGTATTCAATTTGGATTTTTTCACTTTTTGGATGAAAAAGTAGAAATTTTTTCTAAGTGCCCACTCAGAATGGGACTTTGTCACTTTTTTGAAGAAAAAAATTGAAATTTGATTTTTTCACTTTTGGGACTCAAAAAGATGAAATTTGGATTTTTTCACTTTTTGGATGAAAAAAGTTGATTTTTTTTCTAAGTGCCCACTCAGAATGGGACTTTGTCACTTTTTTGAAGAAAAATATTGAAATTTGTTTTTTCACTTTTGGGACTAAAAGGATGAAATTTGGATTTTTTTCACCTTTTGGATGAAAAATGTGAAATTTTTTATAATCCCTACTCAGAATGGGACTTTGTCACATTTTTGACAAAAACTATGAATATTCACTTTTTCACTATTTGGATCAAAAAAGTTTATCTTTTCATCCAATAAGTCGAAATGTCCCATTCTGACATGGGAAACGGAACACATGTCAACTTAGACAAAAGTTGAATATTTTTCTAAGTCCCATTTCATAATGAGATGGGACTTAGAAAAAAATTCAACTTTTGTAAAAAGTCAAAAGAACTTCTAAGGCCCTTGTCAGAATGGGAGTTTATCACTTCTTTGCAGAAGAAACTAAATTTAGATGCTTTCCCTTTTTGGACGATAAATGTTGAAATTTTTTCTAAGTCCCCATTCAGAGTGGGACTTTGCGACTTTTTGAAGAAATTTATTCAATTTGGATTTTTTCACTTTTTGGATGAAAAAGTAGAAATGTTTTCCAAGTGCCCACTCAGAATGGGACTTTGTCACTTTTTGGAAGAAAAAAATTGAAATTTGATTTTTTCACTTTTGGGACTAAAAAAGATGAAATTTGGATTTTTTCACTTTTTGGATGAAAAAAGTTGAAATTATTTCTAAGTGCCCACTCAGAATGGGACTTTGTCACTTTTTTGAAGAAAAAAATTAAAATTTGATTTTTTCACTTTTGGGACTAAAAAAGATGAAATTTGGATTTTTTCACTTTTTGGATGAAAAAAGTTGAAAGTTTTTCTAAGTTCCCACTCAGAATGGGACTTTGTCACTTTTTTGAAGAAAAATATTGAAATTTGTTTTTTCACTTTTGGGACTAAAAAGATGAAATTTTGATTTTTTTCACCTTTTTAAATGAAAAAAGTGAAATTTTTTCAAATCCCTACTCAGAATGGGACTTTGTCAGATTTTTGACAAAAACCAAGAATGTTCACTTTTTCACTATTTGGATCAAAAAAGTTTATCTTTCCATCCAATAAGTCAAAATGTTCCATTCTGACATGGGAAGCGGAACACATGTCAACTTAGACAAAAGTTGAATATTTTTCTAAGTCCCATCTCATAACGAGATGGGACTTAGAAAAAAAATTCAACTTTGTAAAAAGTCAAAAGAACTTCTAAGTCCATTGTCAGAATGGGAGTTTATCACTTCTTTGCAGAATAAAATCACATTTGGATGCTTTCCCTTTTTGGACCATAAATGTTGAAATTTTTTCTAAGTCCCCATTCAGAGTGGGACTTTGTCACTTTTTGGAAGAAAAAAATTGAAATTTGATTTTTTCACTTTTGGGACTAAAAAAGATGAAATTTGGATTTTTTCACTTTTTGGATGAAAAAAGTTGAAATTTTTTCTAAGTGCCCACTCAGAGTAGGACTTTGTCACTTTTTGAAGAAAAAAATTGAAATTTGATTTTTTCACTTTTGGGACTAAAAAGATGAAATTTAGATTTTTTCACTTTTTGGATGAAAAATGTGAAATTTTTTCTAAGTGCCCACTCAGAATGGGACTTTGTCACTTTTTTGAAGAAAAAAATTGAAATTTGATTTTTTCACTTTTGGGACTCAAAAAGATGAAATTTGGATTTTTTCCCTTTTTGGATGAAAAATTTGAAATTTTTTCAAATCCCTACTCAGAATGGGACTTTGTCACATTTTTGACAAAAACTATGAATTTTCACTTTTTCACTATTTGGATCAAAAAAGTTTACCTTTCCATCCAATAAGTCGAAATGTCCCATTCTGACATGGGAAGCGGAACACATGTCAACTTAGACAAAAGTTGAATATTTTTCTAAGTCCCATCTCATAATGAGATGGGACTTAGAAAAAAATTCAACTTTTGTAAAAGTGAAAAGAACTTCCAAGTCCCTTGTCAGAATGGGAGTTTATCACTTCTTTGCAGAAGAAAATTAAATTTGGATGCTTTCCCTTTTTGGACGATAAATGTTGACATTTTTTCTAAGTCCCCATTCAGAGTGGGACTTTGCGACTTTTTTGAAGAAATGTATTCAATTTGGATTTTTTCACTTTTTGGATGAAAAAGTAGAAATTTTTCTAAGTGCCCACTCAGAATGGGACTTTGTCACTTTTTTGAAGAAAAAAATTGAAATTTGATTTTTTCACTTTTGGGACTAAAAAAGATGAAATTTGGATTTTTTCACTTTTTGGATGAAAAAAGTTGAATTTTTTTCGATGTCCCTACTCAGAATGGGGCTTTGTCACTTTTTTGAAGAAAAATATTGAAATTTGTTTTTTCACTTTTGGGACTAAAAAGATGAAATTTGGATTTTTTTCACCTTTGGATGAAAAATGTGAATTTTTTTTTAAGTGCCCACTCAGAATGGGACTTTGTCACTTTTTTGAAGAAAAAAATTGAAATTTGATTTTTTCACTTTTGGGACTCAAAAAGATGAAATTTGGATTTTTTCCCTTTTTGGATGAAAAAAGTTGATTTTTTTTCTAAGTGCCTACTCAGAATGGGACTTTGTCACTTTTTTGAAGAAAAATATTGAAATTTGTTTTTTCACTATTGGGACTAAAAAGATGAAATTTCGATTTTTTTCACCTTTTGGATGAAAAATGTGAAATTATTTCAAATCCCTACTCAGAATGGGACTTTGTCACATTTTTGACAAAACTATGAATTTTCACTTTTTCACTATTTGGATCAAAAAAGTTTATCTTTCCATCCAATAAGTCAAAATGTCCCATTCTGACATGGGAAGCGGAACACATGCCATCTTAGACAAAAGTTGAATATTTTTCTAAATCCCATCTCATAATGAGATGGGACTTAGAAAAAAATTCAACTTTTGTAAAAAAGTCAAAAGAACTTCTAAGGCCCTTGTCAGAATGGGAGTTTATCACTTCTTTGCAGAAGAAAATTAAATTTGGATGCTTTCCCTTTTTGGACGATAAATCTTGAAATTTTTTCTAAGTCCCCATTCAGAGTGGGACTTTGCGACTTTTTAGAAGAAATGTATTCAATTTGGATTTTTTCACTTTTTGGATGAAAAAGTAGAAATTCTTTCTAAGTGCCCACTCAGAATGGGACTTTGTCACTTTTTTGAAGAAAAAAATTGAAATTTGATTTTTTCACTTTTGGGACTAAAAAAGATGAAATTTAGATTTTTTCACTTTTTGGATGAAAAATGTGAAATTTTTTCTAACTGCCCATTCAGAATGGGACTGTCACTTTTTGGAAGAAAAAAATTGAAATTTGATTTTTTCACTTTTGGGACTAAAAAAGATGAAATTTGGATTTTTTCACTTTTTGGATGAAAAAAGTTGAAAGTTTTTCTAAGTTCCCACTCAGAATGGGACTTTGTCACTTTTTTGAAGAAAAATATTGAAATTTGTTTTTTCACTTTTGGGACTAAAAAGATGAAATTTTGATTTTTTTCACCTTTTGGATGAAAAAAGTGAAATTTTTTCAAATCCCTACTCAGAATGGGACTTTGTCAGATTTTTGACAAAAAACCAAGAATGTTCACTTTTTCACTATTTGGATCAAAAAGTTTATCTTTCCATCCAATAAGTCAAAATGTTCCATTCTGACATGGGAAGCGGAACACATGTCAACGTAGACAAAAGTTTAATATTTTTCTAAGTCCCATCTCATAATGAGATGGGACTTAGAAAAAAATTCAACTTTGTAAAAAGTCAAAAGAACTTCTAAGTCCCTTGTCAGAATGGGAGTTTATCACTTCTTTGCAGAAGAAAATTAAATTTGGATGCTTTCCCTTTTTGGACGATAAATGTTGAAATTTTTTCTAAGTCCCCATTCAGAGTGGGACTTTGTGACTTTTTAGAAGAAATGTATTCAATTTGGATTTTTTCACTTTTTGGATGAAAAAGTAGAAATTTTTTCTAACTGCCCATTCAGAATGGGACTGTCACTTTTTTGAAGAAAAAAATTGAAATTTGATTTTTTCACTTTTGGGACTAAAAAAGATGAAATTTGGATTTTTTCACTTTTTGGATGAAAAATGTGAAATTCTTTCTAAGTGCCCACTCAGAATGGGACTTTGTCACTTTTTTGAAGAAAAAAATTGAAATTTGATTTTTTCACTTTTGGGACTCAAAAAGATGAAATTTGGATTTTTTCACTTTTTGGATGAAAAAAGTTGATTTTTTTTCTAAGTGCCCACTCAGAATGGGACTTTGTCACTTTTTTGAAGAAAAATATTGAAATTTGTTTTTTCACTTTTGGGACTAAAAGGATGAAATTTGGATTTTTTTCACCTTTTGGATGAAAAATGTGAAATTTTTTATAATCCCTACTCAGAATGGGACTTTGTCACATTTTTGACAAAAACTATGAATTTTCACTTTTTCACTATTTGGATCAAAAAAGTTTATCTTTCCATCCAATAAGTCGAAATGTCCCATTCTGACATGGGAAACGGAACACATGTCAACTTAGACAAAAGTTGAATATTTTTCTAAGTCTCATCTAATAATGAGATGGGACTTAGAAAAAAATTCAACTTTTGTAAAAGTCAAAAGAACTTCTAAGTCCCTTGTCAGAATGGGAGTTTATCACTTCTTTGCAGAAGAAAATGAAATTTGGATGCTTTCACTTTTTGGACGATAAATGTTGACATTTGTTTTAAGTCCCCATTCAGAGTGGGACTTTGCGACTTTTTTGAAGAAATGTATTCAATTTGGATTTTTTCACTTTTTGGATGAAAAAGTAGAAATGTTTTCTAAGTGCCCACTCAGAATGGGACTTTGTCACTTTTTGGAAGAAAAAAATTGAAATTTGTTTTTTCACTTTTGGGACTAAAAAAGATGAAATTTTGATTTTTTCACTTTTTGGATGAAAAAAGTTGAAATTATTTCTAAGTGCCCACTCAGAATGGGACTTTGTCACTTTTTTGAAGAAAAAAATTGAAATTTGATTTTTTCACTTTTGGGACTAAAAAAGATGAAATTTAGATTTTTTCACTTTTTGGATGAAAAATGTGAAATTTTTTCTAACTGCCCATTCAGAATGGGACTTTGTCACTTTTTGGAAGAAAAAAATTGAAATTTGATTTTTTCACTTTTGGGACTAAAAAAGATGAAATTTGGATTTTTTCACTTTTTGGATGAAAAAAGTTGAAAGTTTTTCTAAGTTCCCACTCAGAATGGGACTTTGTCACTTTTTTGAAGAAAAATATTGAAATTTGTTTTTTCACTTTTGGGACTAAAAAGATGAAATTTTGATTTTTTTCACCTTTTGGATGAAAAAAGTGAAATTTTTTCAAATCCCTACTCAGAATGGGACTTTGTCAGATTTTTGACAAAAACCAAGAATGTTCACTTTTTCACTATTTGGATCAAAAAAGTTTATCTTTCCATTCAATAAGTCAAAATGTTCCATTCTGACATGGGAAGCGGAACACATGTCAACTTAGACAAAAGTTGAATATTTTTCTAAGTCCCATCTCATAATGAGATGGGACTTAGAAAAAAATTCAACTTTGTAAAAAGTCAAAAGAACTTCTAAGTCCCTTGTCAGAATGGGAGT
>NW_027150086.1:0-46198 GCF_031143425.1 Pleurodeles waltl | reverse complement strand
GGCACTTGGAAAAAAATTCTACTTTTTCATCCAAAAAGTGAAAAAATCCAAATTGACTACATTTCTTCAAAAAAGTCTCAAAGTCCCACTCTGAATGGGGACTTAGAAAAAATTTCAACATTTATCGTCCAAAAAGTGAAAGCATCCAAATTTAATTTTCTTCTGCAAAGAAGTGATATACTCCCATTCTGACAAGGGACTTGGAAGTTCTTTTGACTTTTTACAAAAGTTGAATTTTTTTCTAAGTCCCATCTCATTATGAGATGGGACTTAGAAAAATATTCAACTTTTGTCTAAGTTGACATGTGTTCCGCTTCCCATGTCAGAATGCGACATTTCGACTTATTGGATGGAAAGATAAACTTTTTTGATCCAAATAGTGAAAAAGTGAAAATTCATAGTTTTTGTCAAAAATGTGACAAAGTCCCATTCTGAGTAGGGATTTGAAAAAATTTCACATTTTTCATCCAAAAGGTGAAAAAAAATCCAAATTTCATCTTTTTAGTCCCAAAAGTGAAAAAACAAATTTCAATATTTTTCTTTAAAAAAGTGACAAAGTCCCATTCTGAGTGGGCACTTAGAAAAAATTTCAACTTTTTTCATCCAAAAAGTGAAAAAATCCAAATTTCATCTTTTTTAGTCCCAAAAGTAAAAAAATCAAATTTCAATTTTTTTCTTCCAAAAAGTGACAAAGTCCCATTCTGAGTGGGCACTTAGAAAACATTTCTACTTTTTCATCCAAAAAGTGAAAAAATCCAAATTTCATCTTTTTGAGTCCCAAAAGTGAAAAAATCAAATTTCAATTTTTTTCTTCAAAAAAGTGACAAAGTCCCATTCTGAGTGGGCACTTAGAAAAAATTTCACATTTTTCATCCAAAAAGTGAAAAAATCCAAATTTCATCTTTTTTAGTCCCAAAAGTGAAAAAATCTAATTTCAATTTTTTTCTTCAAAAAAGTGACAAACTCCCATTCTGAGTGGGCACTTAGAAAAAATTTCTACTTTTTCATCCAAAAAGTGAAAAAATCCAAATTGAATACATTTCTTCTAAAAAGTCGCAAAGTCCCACTCTGAATGGGGACTTAGAAAAAATTTCAACATTTATCATCCAAAAAGGGAAAGCATCCAAATTTAATTTTCTTCTGCAAAGAAGTGATAAACTCCCATTCTGACAAGGGACTTAGAAGTTCTTTTGACTTTTTACAAAGTTGAATTTTTTTCTAAGTCCCATCTCATTATGAGATGGGACTTAGAAAAATATTCAACTTTTGTCTAAGTTGACATGTGTTCCGCTTCCCATGTCAGAATGGGACATTTCGACTTATTGGATGGAAAGATAAACTTTTTTGATCCAAATAGTGAAAAAGTGAAAATTCATAGTTTTTGTCAAAAATGTGACAAAGTCCCATTCTGAGTAGGGATTTGAAAAAATTTCACATTTTTCATCCAAAAGGTGAAAAAAATCCAAATTTCATCCTTTTAGTCCCAAAAGTGAAAAAACAAATTTCAATATTTTTCTTCAAAAAAGTGACAAAGCCCCATTCTGAGTGGGGACATCGAAAAAATTTCAACTTTTTTCATCCAAAAAGTGAAAAAATCCAAATTTCATCTTTTTTAGTCCCAAAAGTGAAAAAATCAAATTTCAATTTTTTTCTTCAAAAAAGTGACAAAGTCCCATTCTGAGTGGGCACTTAGAAAAATTTCTACTTTTTCATCCAAAAAGTGAAAAAATCCAAATTGAATACATTTCTTCAAAAAAGTTGCAAAGTCCCACTCTGAATGGGGACTTAGAAAAAATGTCAACATTTATCGTCCAAAAAGGGAAAGCATCCAAATTTAATCTTCTTCTGCAAAGAAGTGATAAACTCCCATTCTGACAAGGGACTTGGAGGTTCTTTTCACTTTTTACAAAAGTTGAATTTTTTTCTAAGTCCCATCTCATTATGAGATGGGACTTAGAAAAATATTCAACTTTTGTCTAAGTTGACATGTGTTCCGCTTCCCATGTCAGAATGGGACATTTCGACTTATTGGATGGAAAGATAAACTTTTTTGATCCAAATAGTGAAAAAGTGAAAATTCATAGTTTTTGTCAAAAATGTGACAAAGTCCCATTCTGAGTAGGGATTTGAAAAAATTTCACATTTTTCATCCAAAAGGTGAAAAAAATCCAAATTTCATCTTTTTGAGTCCCAAAAGTGAAAAAATCAAATTTCAATTTTTTTCTTCAAAAAAGTGACAAAGTCCCATTCTGAGAGGGCACTTACAAAAAATTTCACAATTTTCATCCAAAAAGTGAAAAAATCCAAATTTCATCTTTTTTGAGTCCCAAAAGTGAAAAAATCAAATTTCAATTTTTTTCTTCAAAAAAGTGACAAAGTCCCATTCTGAGAGGGCACTTAGAAAAAATTTCACAATTTTCATCCAAAAAGTGAAAAAATCCAAATTTCATCTTTTTTAGTCCCAAAAGTGAAAAAATCAAATATAAATTTTTTTCTTCAAAAAAGTGACAAAGTCCCATTCTGAGTGGGCACTTAGAAAAAAATTCTACTTTTTTCATCCAAAAAGTGAAAAAATCAAAATTTCATCTTTTTGAGTCCCAAAAGTGAAAAAATCAAATTTAAATTTTTTTCTTCAAAAAAGTGACAAAGTCCCATTCTGAGTGGGCACTTAGAAAAAAATTCACATTTTTCATCCAAAAAGTGAAAAAATCCAAATTTCATCTTTTTTAGTCCCAAAAGTGAAAAAATCAAATTTCAATTTTTTTCTTCAAAAAAGTGACAAAGTCCCATTCTGAGTGGGCACTTGGAAAAAAATTCTACTTTTTCATCCAAAAAGTGAAAAAATCCAAATTGACTACATTTCTTCAAAAAAGTCTCAAAGTCCCACTCTGAATGGGGACTTAGAAAAAATTTCAACATTTATCGTCCAAAAAGTGAAAGCATCCAAATTTAATTTTCTTCTGCAAAGAAGTGATATACTCCCATTCTGACAAGGGACTTGGAAGTTCTTTTGACTTTTTACAAAAGTTGAATTTTTTTCGAAATCCCATCTCATTATGAGATGGGACTTAGAAAAATATTCAACTTTTGTCTAAGTTGACATGTGTTCCGCTTCCCATGTCAGAATGCGACATTTCGACTTATTGGATGGAAAGATAAACTTTTTTGATCCAAATAGTGAAAAAGTGAAAATTCATAGTTTTTGTCAAAAATGTGACAAAGTCCCATTCTGAGTAGGGATTTGAAAAAATTTCACATTTTTCATCCAAAAGGTGAAAAAAATCCAAATTTCATCTTTTTTGTCCCAAAAGTGAAAAAACAAATTTCAATATTTTTCTTTAAAAAAGTGACAAAGTCCCATTCTGAGTGGGCACTTGGAAAAAATTTCAACTTTTTTCATCCAAAAAGTGAAAAAATCCAAATTTCATCTTTTTGAGTCCCAAAAGTCAAAAAATCAAATTTCAATTTTTTCTTCAAAAAAGTGACAAAGTCCCATTCTGAGTGGGCACTTAGAAAAAATTTCTACGTTTTCATCCAAAAAGTGAAAAAATCCAAATTGAATACATTTCTTCAAAAAAGTCGTAAAGTCCCACTCTGAATGGGGACTTAGAAAAAATGTCAACATTTATCGTCCAAAAAGGGAAAGCATCCAAATTTAATTTTCTTCTGCAAAGAAGAGATAAACTCCCATTCTGACAAGGGACTTGGAAGTTCTTTTGACTTTTTACAAAAGTTGAATTTTTTTCTAAGTCCCATCTCATTATGAGATGGGACTTAGAAAAATATTCAACTTTTGTCCAAGTTGACATGTGTTCCGCTTCCCATGTCAGAATGTGACATTTCGACTTATTGGATGGAAAGATAAACTTTTTTGATCCAAATAGTGAAAAAGTGAAAATTCATAGTTTTTGTCAAAAATGTGACAAAGTCTCATTCTGAGTAGGTATTTGAAAAAATTTCACATTTTTCATCCAAAAGGTGAAAAAAATCCAAATTTCATCTTTTTAGTCCCAAAAGTGAAAAAACAAATTTCAATATTTTTCTTCAAAAAAGTGACAAAGCCCCATTCTGAGTGGGGACATCGAAAAAATTTCAACTTTTTTCATCCAAAAAGTGAAAAAATCCAAATTTCATCTTTTTTAGTCCCAAAAGTGAAAAAAACAAATTTCAATTTTTTTCTTCAAAAAAGTGACAAAGTCCCATTCTGAGTGGGCACTTAGAAAAATTTCTACTTTTTCATCCTAAAAGTGAAAAAATCCAAATTGAATACATTTCTTCAAAAAAGTCGCAAAGTCCCACTCTGAATGGGGACTTAGAAAAAATGTCAACATTTATCGTCCAAAAAGGGAAAGCATCCAAATTTAATTTTCTTCGGCAAAGAAGTGATAAACTCCCATTCTGACAAGGGACTTGGAAGTTCTTTTTACTTTTTACAAAAGTTGAATTTTTTTCTAAGTCCCATCTCATTATGAGATGGGACTTAGAAAAATATTCAACTTTTGTCTAAGTTGACATGTGTTCCGCTTCCCATGTCAGAATGGGACATTTCGACTTATTGGATGGAAAGATAAACTTTTTTGATCCAAATAGTGAAAAAGTGAAAATTCATAGTTTTTGTCAAAAATGTGACAAAGTCCCATTCTGAGTAGGGATTTGAAAAAATTTCACATTTTTCATCCAAAAGGTGAAAAAAATCCAAATTTCATCCTTTTAGTCCCAAAAGTGAAAAAACAAATTTCAATATTTTTCTTCAAAAAAGTGACAAAGTCCCATTCTGAGTGGGCACTTGGAAAAAAATTCAACTTTTTTCATCCAAAAAGTGAAAAAATCCAAATTTCATCTTTTTGAGTCCCAAAAGTGAAAAAATCAAATTTCAATTTTTTTCTTCAAAAAAGTGACAAAGTCCCATTCTGAGTGGGCACTTAGAATTTTTTTTACATTTTTCATCCAAAAAGTGAAAAAATCCAAATTTCATCTTTTTTAGTCCCAAAAGTGAAAAAATCAAATTTCAATTTTTTTCTTCACAAAAGTGACAAAGTCCCATTCTGAGTGGGCACTTAGAAACAATTTCTACTTTTTCATCCAAAAAGTGAAAAAATCCAAATTGAATACATTTCTTCTAAAAAGTCGCAAAGTCCCACTCTGAATGGGGACTTAGAAAAAATTTCAACATTTATCGTCCAAAAAGGGAAAGCATCCAAATTTAATTTTCTTCTGCAAAGAAGTGATAAACTCCCATTCTGACAAGGGACTTGGAAGTTCTTTTGACTTTTTACAAAAGTTGAATTTTTTTCTAAGTCCCATCTCATTATGAGATGGGACTTAGAAAAATATTCAACTTTTGTCTAAGTTGACATGTGTTCCGCTTCCCATGTCAGAATGGGACATTTCGACTTATTGGATGGAAAGATAAACTTTTTTGATCCAAATAGTGAAAAAGTGAACATTCATAGTTTTTGTCAAAAATGTGACAAAGTCCCATTCTGAGTAGGGATTTGAAAAAATTTCACATTTTTCATCCAAAAGGTGAAAAAAATCAAAATTTCATCCTTTTAGTCCCAAAAGTGAAAAAACAAATTTCAATATTTTTCTTCAAAAAAGTGACAAAGTCCCATTCTGAGTGGGCATGTAGAAAAAATTTCAACTTTTTTCATCCAAAAAGTGAAAAAATCCAAATTTCATCTTTTTGAGTCCCAAAAGTGAAAAAATCAAATTTCAATTTTTTTCTTCAAAAAAGTGACAAAGTCCCATTCTGAGTGGGCACTTAGAAAAAATTTCACATTTTTCATCCAAAAAGTGAAAAAATCCAAATTTCATCTTTTTAGTCCCAAAAGTGAAAAAATCAAATTTCAATTTTTTTCTTCAAAAAAGTGACAAAGTCCCATTCTGAGTGGGCACTTAGAAAAAATTTCTACTTTTTCATCCAAAAAGTGAAAAAATCCAAATTGAATACATTTCTTCTAAAAAGTCGCAAAGTCCCACTCTGAATGGGGACTTAGAAAAAATGTCAACATTTATCGTCCAAAAAGGGAAAGCATCCAAATTTAATTTTCTTCGGCAAAGAAGTGATAAACTCCCATTCTGACAAGGGACTTGGAAGTTCTTTTTACTTTTTACAAAAGTTGAATTTTTTTCTAAGTCCCATCTCATTATGAGATGGGACTTAGAAAAATATTCAACTTTTGTCTAAGTTGACATGTGTTCCGCTTCCCATGTCAGAATGGGACATTTCGACTTATTGGATGGAAAGACAAACTTTTTTGATCCAAATAGTGAAAAAGTGAAAATTCATAGTTTTTGTCAAAATGTGACAAAGTCCCATTCTGAGTAGGGATTTGAAAAAATTTCACATTTTTCATCCAAAAGGTGAAAAAAATCCAAATTTCATCCTTTTAGTCCAAAAGTGAAAAAACAAATTTCAATATTTTTCTTCAAAAAAGTGACAAAGTCCCATTCTGAGTGGGCACTTGGAAAAAAATTCAACTTTTTTCATCCAAAAAGTGAAAAAATCCAAATTTCATCTTTTTGAGTCCCAAAAGTGAAAAAATCAAATTTCAATTTTTTTCTTCAAAAAAGTGACAAAGTCCCATTCTGAGTGGGCACTTAGAATTTTTTTTACATTTTTCATCCAAAAAGTGAAAAAATCCAAATTTCATCTTTTTTAGTCCCAAAAGTGAAAAAATCAAATTTCAATTTTTTTCTTCAAAAAAGTGACAAAGTCCCATTCTGAGTGGGCACTTAGAAACAATTTCTACTTTTTCATCCAAAAAGTGAAAAAATCCAAATTGAATACATTTCTTCTAAAAAGTCGCAAAGTCCCACTCTGAATGGGGACTTAGAAAAAATTTCAACATTTATCGTCCAAAAGGGAAAGCATCCAAATTTAATTTTCTTCT
Source organism: Pleurodeles waltl (assembly GCF_031143425.1). Lineage (NCBI taxonomy): Eukaryota > Metazoa > Chordata > Amphibia > Caudata > Salamandridae > Pleurodeles > Pleurodeles waltl. The sequence goes on along the minus strand of NW_027150086.1, from coordinate 39,302 downwards.
GCAAAGAAGTGATAAACTCCCATTCTGACAAGGGACTTGGAAGTTCTTTTGACTTTTTACAAAAGTTGAATTTTTTTCTAAGTCCCATCTCATTATGAGATGGGACTTAGAAAAATATTCAACTTTTGTCTAAGTTGACATGTGTTCCGCTTCCCATGTCAGAATGGGACATTTCGACTTATTGGATGGAAAGATAAACTTTTTTGATCCAAATAGTGAAAAAGTGAACATTCATAGTTTTTGTCAAAAATGTGACAAAGTCCCATTCTGAGTAGGGATTTGAAAAAATTTCACATTTTTCATCCAAAAGGTGAAAAAAATCAAAATTTCATCCTTTTAGTCCCAAAAGTGAAAAAACAAATTTCAATATTTTTCTTCAAAAAAGTGACAAAGTCCCATTCTGAGTGGGCATGTAGAAAAAATTTCAACTTTTTTCATCCAAAAAGTGAAAAAATCCAAATTTCATCTTTTTGAGTCCCAAAAGTGAAAAAATCAAATTTCAATTTTTTTCTTCAAAAAAGTGACAAAGTCCCATTCTGAGTGGGCACTTAGAAAAAATTTCACATTTTTCATCCAAAAAGTGAAAAAATCCAAATTTCATCTTTTTTAGTCCCAAAAGTGAAAAAATCAAATTTCAATTTTTTTCTTCAAAAAAGTGACAAAGTCCCATTCTGAGTGGGCACTTAGAAAAAATTTCAACTTTTTCATCCAAAAAGTGAAAAAATCCAAATTGAATACATTTCTTCTAAAAAGTCGCAAAGTCCCACTCTGAATGGGGACTTAGAAAAAATTTCAACATTTATCGTCCAAAAAGGGAAAGCATCCAAATTTAGTTTTCTTCTGCAAAGAAGTGATAAACTCCCATTCTGACAAGGGCCTTAGAAGTTCTTTTGACTTTTTACAAAAGTTGAATTTTTTTCTAAGTCCCATCTCATTATGAGATGGGATTTAGAAAAATATTCAACTTTTGTCTAAGTTGACATGTGTTCCGCTTCCCATGTCAGAATGGGACATTTTGACTTATTGGATGGAAAGATAAACTTTTTTGATCCAAATAGTGAAAAAGTGAAAATTCATAGTTTTTGTCAAAAATGTGACAAAGTCCCATTCTGAGTAGGGATTTGAAATAATTTCACATTTTTCATCCAAAAGGTGAAAAAAATCGAAATTTCATCTTTTTAGTCCCAAAAGTGAAAAAAATCTAATTTCAATTTTTTTCTTCAAAAAAGTGACAAAGTCCCATTCTGAGTGGGCACTTAGAAATAATTTCAACTTTTTTCATCCAAAAAGTGAAAAAATCCAAATTTCATCTTTTTTAGTCCCAAAAGTGAAAAAATCAAATTTCAATTTTTTCCTTCCAAAAAGTGACAAAGTCCCATTCTGAGTGGGCACTTAGAAAACATTTCTACTTTTTCATCCAAAAAGTGAAAAAATCCAAATTGAATACATTTCTTCAAAAAAGTCGCAAAGTCCAACTCTGAATGGGGACTTAGAAACAATGTCAACATTTATCGTCCAAAAAGGGAAAGCATCCAAATTTAGTTTTCTTCTGCAAAGAAGTGATAAACTCCCATTCTGACAAGGGCCTTAGAAGTTCTTTTGACTTTTTACAAAAGTTGAATTTTTTTCTAAGTCCCATCTCATTATGAGATGGGACTTAGAAAAATATTCAACTTTTGTCTAAGTTGACATGTGTTCCGTTTCCCATGTCAGAATGGGACATTTCGACTTATTGGATGGAAAGATAAACTTTTTTGATCCAAATAGTGAAAAAGTGAAAATTCATAGTTTTTGTCAAAAATGTGACAAAGTCCCATTCTGAGTAGGGATTTATTGAAAAAATTTCACATTTTTCATCCAAAAGGTGAAAAAAATCCAAATTTCATCCTTTTAGTCCCAAAAGTGAAAAAACAAATTTCAATATTTTTCTTCAAAAAAGTGACAAAGTCCCATTCTGAGTGGGCACTTAGAAAAAATTTCAACTTTTTTCATCCAAAAAGTGAAAAAATCCAAATTTCATCTTTTTTAGTCCCAAAAGTAAAAAAATCAAATTTCAATTTTTTTCTTCCAAAAAGTGACAAAGTCCCATTCTGAGTGGGCACTTAGAAAACATTTCTACTTTTTCATCCAAAAAGTGAAAAAATCCAAATTTCATCTTTTTGAGTCCCAAAAGTGAAAAAATCAAATTTCAATTTTTTTCTTCAAAAAAGTGACAAAGTCCCATTCTGAGAGGGCACTTAGAAAATTTTTCACATTTTTCATCCAAAAAGTGAAAAAATCCAAATTTCATCTTTTTTAGTCCCAAAAGTGAAAAAATCTAATTTCAATTTTTTTCTTCAAAAAAGTGACAAAGTCCCATTCTGAGTGGGCACTTAGAAAAAATTTCTACTTTTTCATCCAAAAAGTGAAAAAATCCAAATTGAATACATTTCTTCTAAAAAGTCGCAAAGTCCCACTCTGAATGGGGACTTAGAAAAAATTTCAACATTTATCATCCAAAAAGGGAAAGCATCCAAATTTAATTTTCTTCTGCAAAGAAGTGATAAACTCCCATTCTGACAAGGGACTTAGAAGTTCTTTTGACTTTTTACAAAGTTGAATTTTTTTCTAAGTCCCATCTCATTATGAGATGGGACTTAGAAAAATATTCAACTTTTGTCTAAGTTGACATGTGTTCCGCTTCCCATGTCAGAATGGGACATTTCGACTTATTGGATGGAAAGATAAACTTTTTTGATCCAAATAGTGAAAAAGTGAAAATTCATAGTTTTTGTCAAAAATGTGACAAAGTCCCATTCTGAGTAGGGATTTGAAAAAATTTCACATTTTTCATCCAAAAGGTGAAAAAAATCCAAATTTCATCCTTTTAGTCCCAAAAGTGAAAAAACAAATTTCAATATTTTTCTTCAAAAAAGTGACAAAGCCCCATTCTGAGTGGGGACATCGAAAAAATTTCAACTTTTTTCATCCAAAAAGTGAAAAAATCCAAATTTCATCTTTTTTAGTCCCAAAAGTGAAAAAATCAAATTTCAATTTTTTTCTTCAAAAAAGTGACAAAGTCCCATTCTGAGTGGGCACTTAGAAAAATTTCTACTTTTTCATCCAAAAAGTGAAAAAATCCAAATTGAATACATTTCTTCAAAAAAGTTGCAAAGTCCCACTCTGAATGGGGACTTAGAAAAAATGTCAACATTTATCGTCCAAAAAGGGAAAGCATCCAAATTTAATCTTCTTCTGCAAAGAAGTGATAAACTCCCATTCTGACAAGGGACTTGGAGGTTCTTTTCACTTTTTACAAAAGTTGAATTTTTTTCTAAGTCCCATCTCATTATGAGATGGGACTTAGAAAAATATTCAACTTTTGTCTAAGTTGACATGTGTTCCGCTTCCCATGTCAGAATGGGACATTTCGACTTATTGGATGGAAAGATAAACTTTTTTGATCCAAATAGTGAAAAAGTGAAAATTCATAGTTTTTGTCAAAAATGTGACAAAGTCCCATTCTGAGTAGGGATTTGAAATAATTTCACATTTTTCATCCAAAAGGTGAAAAAAATCGAAATTTCATCTTTTTAGTCCCAAAAGTGAAAAAAATCTAATTTCAATTTTTTTCTTCAAAAAAGTGACAAAGTCCCATTCTGAGTGGGCACTTAGAAATAATTTCAACTTTTTTCATCCAAAAAGTGAAAAAATCCAAATTTCATCTTTTTTAGTCCCAAAAGTGAAAAAATCAAATTTCAATTTTTTTCTTCCAAAAAGTGACAAAGTCCCATTCTGAGTGGGCACTTAGAAAACATTTCTACTTTTTCATCCAAAAAGTGAAAAAATCCAAATTGAATACATTTCTTCAAAAAAGTCGCAAAGTCCAACTCTGAATGGGGACTTAGAAACAATGTCAACATTTATCGTCCAAAAAGGGAAAGCATCCAAATTTAGTTTTCTTCTGCAAAGAAGTGATAAACTCCCATTCTGACAAGGGCCTTAGAAGTTCTTTTGACTTTTTACAAAAGTTGAATTTTTTTCTAAGTCCCATCTCATTATGAGATGGGACTTAGAAAAATATTCAACTTTTGTCTAAGTTGACATGTGTTCCGTTTCCCATGTCAGAATGGGACATTTCGACTTATTGGATGGAAAGATAAACTTTTTTGATCCAAATAGTGAAAAAGTGAAAATTCATAGTTTTTGTCAAAAATGTGACAAAGTCCCATTCTGAGTAGGGATTTGAAAAAATTTCACATTTTTCATCCAAAAGGTGAAAAAAATCCAAATTTCATCCTTTTAGTCCCAAAAGTGAAAAAACAAATTTCAATATTTTTCTTCAAAAAAGTGACAAAGTCCCATTCTGAGTGGGCACTTAGAAAAAATTTCAACTTTTTTCATCCAAAAAGTGAAAAAATCCAAATTTCATCTTTTTTAGTCCCAAAAGTAAAAAAATCAAATTTCAATTTTTTTCTTCCAAAAAGTGACAAAGTCCCATTCTGAGTGGGCACTTAGAAAACATTTCTACTTTTTCATCCAAAAAGTGAAAAAATCCAAATTTCATCTTTTTGAGTCCCAAAAGTGAAAAAATCAAATTTCAATTTTTTTCTTCAAAAAAGTGACAAAGTCCCATTCTGAGTGGGCACTTAGAAAAAATTTCACATTTTTCATCCAAAAAGTGAAAAAATCCAAATTTCATCTTTTTAGTCCCAAAAGTGAAAAAATCTAATTTCAATTTTTTTCTTCAAAAAAGTGACAAAGTCCCATTCTGAGTGGGCACTTAGAAAAAATTTCTACTTTTTCATCCAAAAAGTGAAAAAATCCAAATTGAATACATTTCTTCTAAAAAGTCGCAAAGTCCCACTCTGAATGGGGACTTAGAAAAAATTTCAACATTTATCATCCAAAAAGGGAAAGCATCCAAATTTAATTTTCTTCTGCAAAGAAGTGATAAACTCCCATTCTGACAAGGGACTTAGAAGTTCTTTTGACTTTTTACAAAGTTGAATTTTTTTCTAAGTCCCATCTCATTATGAGATGGGACTTAGAAAAATATTCAACTTTTGTCTAAGTTGACATGTGTTCCGCTTCCCATGTCAGAATGGGACATTTCGACTTATTGGATGGAAAGATAAACTTTTTTGATCCAAATAGTGAAAAAGTGAAAATTCATAGTTTTTGTCAAAAATGTGACAAAGTCCCATTCTGAGTAGGGATTTGAAAAAATTTCACATTTTTCATCCAAAAGGTGAAAAAAATCCAAATTTCATCCTTTTAGTCCCAAAAGTGAAAAAACAAATTTCAATATTTTTCTTCAAAAAAGTGACAAAGCCCCATTCTGAGTGGGGACATCGAAAAAATTTCAACTTTTTTCATCCAAAAAGTGAAAAAATCCAAATTTCATCTTTTTTAGTCCCAAAAGTGAAAAAATCAAATTTCAATTTTTTTCTTCAAAAAAGTGACAAAGTCCCATTCTGAGTGGGCACTTAGAAAAATTTCTACTTTTTCATCCAAAAAGTGAAAAAATCCAAATTGAATACATTTCTTCAAAAAAGTTGCAAAGTCCCACTCTGAATGGGGACTTAGAAAAAATGTCAACATTTATCGTCCAAAAAGGGAAAGCATCCAAATTTAATCTTCTTCTGCAAAGAAGTGATAAACTCCCATTCTGACAAGGGACTTGGAGGTTCTTTTCACTTTTTACAAAAGTTGAATTTTTTTCTAAGTCCCATCTCATTATGAGATGGGACTTAGAAAAATATTCAACTTTTGTCTAAGTTGACATGTGTTCCGCTTCCCATGTCAGAATGGGACATTTCGACTTATTGGATGGAAAGATAAACTTTTTTGATCCAAATAGTGAAAAAGTGAAAATTCATAGTTTTTGTCAAAAATGTGACAAAGTCCCATTCTGAGTAGGGATTTGAAAAAATTTCACATTTTTCATCCAAAAGGTGAAAAAAATCCAAATTTCATCTTTTTGAGTCCCAAAAGTGAAAAAATCTAATTTCAATTTTTTTCTTCAAAAAAGTGACAAAGTCCCATTCTGAGAGGGCACTTAGAAAAAATTTCACAATTTTCATCCAAAAAGTGAAAAAATCCAAATTTCATCTTTTTGAGTCCCAAAAGTGAAAAAATCAAATTTCAATTTTTTTCTTCAAAAAAGTGACAAAGTCCCATTCTGAGAGGGCACTTAGAAAAAATTTCACAATTTTCATCCAAAAAGTGAAAAAATCCAAATTTCATCTTTTTTAGTCCCAAAAGTGAAAAAATCAAATATAAATTTTTTTCTTCAAAAAGTGACAAAGTCCCATTCTGAGTGGGCACTTAGAAAAAAATTCTACTTTTTTCATCCAAAAAGTGAAAAAATCAAAATTTCATCTTTTTGAGTCCCAAAAGTGAAAAAATCAAATTTAAATTTTTTTCTTCAAAAAAGTGACAAAGTCCCATTCTGAGTGGGCACTTAGAAAAAAATTCACATTTTTCATCCAAAAAGTGAAAAAATCCAAATTTCATCTTTTTTAGTCCCAAAAGTGAAAAAATCAAATTTCAATTTTTTTCTTCAAAAAAGTGACAAAGTCCCATTCTGAGTGGGCACTTGGAAAAAAATTCTACTTTTTCATCCAAAAAGTGAAAAAATCCAAATTGACTACATTTCTTCAAAAAAGTCTCAAAGTCCCACTCTGAATGGGGACTTAGAAAAAATTTCAACATTTATCGTCCAAAAAGTGAAAGCATCCAAATTTAATTTTCTTCTGCAAAGAAGTGATATACTCCCATTCTGACAAGGGACTTGGAAGTTCTTTTGACTTTTTACAAAAGTTGAATTTTTTTCTAAGTCCCATCTCATTATGAGATGGGACTTAGAAAAATATTCAACTTTTGTCTAAGTTGACATGTGTTCCGCTTCCCATGTCAGAATGCGACATTTCGACTTATTGGATGGAAAGATAAACTTTTTTGATCCAAATAGTGAAAAAGTGAAAATTCATAGTTTTTGTCAAAAATGTGACAAAGTCCCATTCTGAGTAGGGATTTGAAAAAATTTCACATTTTTCATCCAAAAGGTGAAAAAAATCCAAATTTCATCTTTTTAGTCCCAAAAGTGAAAAAACAAATTTCAATATTTTTCTTTAAAAAAGTGACAAAGTCCCATTCTGAGTGGGCACTTGGAAAAAATTTCAACTTTTTTCATCCAAAAAGTGAAAAAATCCAAATTTCATCTTTTTGAGTCCCAAAAGTCAAAAAATCAAATTTCAATTTTTTCTTCAAAAAAGTGACAAAGTCCCATTCTGAGTGGGCACTTAGAAAAAATGTCTACGTTTTCATCCAAAAAGTGAAAAAATCCAAATTGAATACATTTCTTCAAAAAAGTCGTAAAGTCCCACTCTGAATGGGGACTTAGAAAAAATGTCAACATTTATCGTCCAAAAAGGGAAAGCATCCAAATTTAATTTTCTTCTGCAAAGAAGAGATAAACTCCCATTCTGACAAGGGACTTGGAAGTTCTTTTGACTTTTTACAAAAGTTGAATTTTTTTCTAAGTCCCATCTCATTATGAGATGGGACTTAGAAAAATATTCAACTTTTGTCCAAGTTGACATGTGTTCCGCTTCCCGTGTCAGAATGTGACATTTCGACTTATTGGATGGAAAGATAAACTTTTTTGATCCAAATAGTGAAAAAGTGAAAATTCATAGTTTTTGTCAAAAATGTGACAAAGTCTCATTCTGAGTAGGTATTTGAAAAAATTTCACATTTTTCATCCAAAAGGTGAAAAAAATCCAAATTTCATCTTTTTAGTCCAAAAGTGAAAAAACAAATTTCAATATTTTTCTTCAAAAAAGTGACAAAGCCCCATTCTGAGTGGGGACATCGAAAAAATTTCAACTTTTTTCATCCAAAAAGTGAAAAAATCCAAATTTCATCTTTTTTAGTCCCAAAAGTGAAAAAAACAAATTTCAATTTTTTTCTTCAAAAAAGTGACAAAGTCCCATTCTGAGTGGGCACTTAGAAAAATTTCTACTTTTTCATCCTAAAAGTGAAAAAATCCAAATTGAATACATTTCTTCAAAAAAGTCGCAAAGTCCCACTCTGAATGGGGACTTAGAAAAAATGTCAACATTTATCGTCCAAAAAGGGAAAGCATCCAAATTTAATTTTCTTCGGCAAAGAAGTGATAAACTCCCATTCTGACAAGGGACTTGGAAGTTCTTTTTACTTTTTACAAAAGTTGAATTTTTTTCTAAGTCCCATCTCATTATGAGATGGGACTTAGAAAAATATTCAACTTTTGTCTAAGTTGACATGTGTTCCGCTTCCCATGTCAGAATGGGACATTTTGACTTATTGGATGGAAAGATAAACTTTTTTGATCCAAATAGTGAAAAAGTGAAAATTCATAGTTTTTGTCAAAAATGTGACAAAGTCCCATTCTGAGTAGGGATTTGAAAAAATTTCACATTTTTCATCCAAAAGGTGAAAAAAATCCAAATTTCATCCTTTTAGTCCCAAAAGTGAAAAAACAAATTTCAATATTTTTCTTCAAAAAAGTGACAAAGTCCCATTCTGAGTGGGCACTTGGAAAAAAATTCAACTTTTTTCATCCAAAAAGTGAAAAAATCCAAATTTCATCTTTTTGAGTCCCAAAAGTGAAAAAATCAAATTTCAATTTTTTTCTTCAAAAAAGTGACAAAGTCCCATTCTGAGTGGGCACTTAGAATTTTTTTTACATTTTTCATCCAAAAAGTGAAAAAATCCAAATTTCATCTTTTTTAGTCCCAAAAGTGAAAAAATCAAATTTCAATTTTTTTCTTCAAAAAAGTGACAAAGTCCCATTCTGAGTGGGCACTTAGAAACAATTTCTACTTTTTCATCCAAAAAGTGAAAAAATCCAAATTGAATACATTTCTTCTAAAAAGTCGCAAAGTCCCACTCTGAATGGGGACTTAGAAAAAATTTCAACATTTATCGTCCAAAAAGGGAAAGCATCCAAATTTAATTTTCTTCTGCAAAGAAGTGATAAACTCCCATTCTGACAAGGGACTTTGAAGTTCTTTTGACTTTTTACAAAGTTGAATTTTTTTCTAAGTCCCATCTCATTATGAGATGGGACTTAGAAAAATATTCAACTTTTGTCTAAGTTGACATGTGTTCCGCTTCCCATGTCAGAATGGGACATTTCGACTTATTGGATGGAAAGATAAACTTTTTTGATCCAAATAGTGAAAAAGTGAACATTCATAGTTTTTTAACAAAAATTTCACAGAGTCCCATTCTGAGTAGGGATTTGAAAAAATTCACATTTTTCATCCAAAAGGTGAAAAAAATCAAAATTTCATCTTTTAGTCCCAAAAGTGAAAAAACAAATTTCAATATTTTTCTTCAAAAAAGTGACAAAGTCCCATTCTGAGTGGGCACTTAGAAAAAAATTCTACTTTTTTCATTCAAAAAGTGAAAAAATCCAAATTTCATCTTTTTGAGTCCCAAAAGTGAAAAAATCAAATTTAAATTTTTTTCTTCAAAAAAGTGACAAAGTCCCATTCTGAGTGGGCACTTAGAAAAAAATTCACATTTTTCATCCAAAAAGTGAAAAAATCCAAATTTCATCTTTTTTAGTCCCAAAAGTGAAAAAATCAAATTTCAATTTTTTCTTCAAAAAAGTGACAAAGTCCCATTCTGAGTGGGCACTTAGAAAAAATTTCTACTTTTTCTTCCAAAAAGTGAAAAAATCCAAATTGAATACATTTCTTCTAAAAAGTCGCAAAGTCCCACTCTGAATGGGGACTTAGAAAAAATGTCAACATTTATCGTCCAAAAAGGGAAAGCATCCAAATTTAATTTTCTCCTGCAAAGAAGTGATAAACTCCCATTCTGACAAGGGACTTAGAAGTTCTTTTGACTTTTTACAAAGTTGAATTTTTTTCTAAGTCCTATCTCATTATGAGATGGGACTTAGAAAAATATTCAACTTTTGTCTAAGTTGACATGTGTTCCGCTTCCCATGTCAGAATGGAACATTTTGACTTATTGGATGGAAAGATAAACTTTTTTGATCCAAATAGTGAAAAAGTGAACATTCTTGGTTTTTTTCAAAAATCTGACAAAGTCCCATTCTGAGTAGGGATTTGAATTTTTTTTACTTTTTTCATCCAAAAGGTGAAAAAAATCAAAATTTCATCTTTTTAGTCCCAAAAGTGAAAAAACAAATTTCAATATTTTTCGTCAAAAAAGTGACAAAGTCCCATTCTGAGTGGGAACTTAGAAAAACTTTCAACTTTTTTCATCCAAAAAGTGAAAAAATCCAAATTTCATCTTTTTTAGTCCCAAAAGTGAAAAAATCAAATTTCAATTTTTTTCTTCAAAAATGTGACAAAGTCCCATTCTGAGTGGGCACTAAGAAAAAAATTCTACTTTTTCATCCAAAAAGTGAAAAAATCCAAATTGAATAAATTTCTTCAAAAAAGTTGCAAAGTCCCACTCTGAATGGGGACTTAGAAAAAATGTCAACATTTATCGTCCAAAAAGGGAAAGCATCCAAATTTAATTTTCTTCTGCAAAGAAGTGATAAACTCCCATTCTGACAAGGGCCTTAGAAGTTCTTTTGACTTTTTACAAAAGTTGAATTTTTTTCTAAGTCCCATCTCATTATGAGATGGGATTTAGAAAAATATTCAACTTTTGTCTAAGTTGACATGTGTTCCGCTTCCCATGTCAGAATGGGACATTTTGACTTATTGGATGGAAAGATAAACTTTTTTGATCCAAATAGTGAAAAAGTGAAAATTCATAGTTTTTGTCAAAAATGTGACAAAGTCCCATTCTGAGTAGGGATTTGAAATAATTTCACATTTTTCATCCAAAAGGTGAAAAAAATCGAAATTTCATCTTTTAGTCCCAAAAGTGAAAAAACAAATTTCAATATTTTTCTTTAAAAAAGTGACAAAGTCCCATTCTGGGTGGGCACTTAGAAAAAAAATCTACTTTTTTCATCCAAAAAGGGAAAAAATCCAAATTTCATCTTTTTGAGTCCCAAAAGTGAAAAAATCAAATTTCAATTTGTTTCTTCAAAAAAGTATCAAAGTCCCATTCTGAGTGGGCACTTAGAAAAAAATTCAACTTTTTTCATCCAAAAAGTGAAAAAATCCAAATTTCATCTTTTTTAGTCCCAAAAGTAAAAAAATCAAATTTCAATTTTTTTCTTCCAAAAAGTGACAAAGTCCCATTCTGAGTGGGCACTTAGAAAACATTTCTACTTTTTCATCCAAAAAGTGAAAAAATCCAAATTTCATCTTTTTGAGTCCCAAAAGTGAAAAAATCAAATTTCAATTTTTTCTTCAAAAAAGTGACAAAGTCCCATTCTGAGTGGGCACTTAAAAAAATTTCTACGTTTTCATCCAAAAAGTGAAAAAATCCAAATTGAATACATTTCTTCAAAAAAGTCGCAAAGTCCCACTCTGAATGGGGACTTAGAAAAAATGTCAACATTTATCGTCCAAAAAGTGAAAGCATCCAAATTTAATTTTCTTCTGCAAAGAAGTGATAAACTCCCATTCTGACAAGGGACTTGGAAGTTCTTTTGACTTTTTACAAAAGTTGAATTTTTTCTAAGTCCCATCTCATTATGAGATGGGACTTAGAAAAATATTCAACTTTTGTCCAAGTTGACATGTGTTCCGCTTCCCATGTCAGAATGTGACATTTCGACTTATTGGGTGGAAAGATAAACTTTTTTGATCCAAATAGTGAAAAAGTGAAAATTCATAGTTTTTGTCAAAAATGTGACAAAGTCTCATTCTGAGTAGGTATTTGAAAAAATTTCACATTTTTCATCCAAAAGGTGAAAAAAATCCACATTTCATCTTTTTTAGTCCCAAAAGTGAAAAAACAAATTTCAATATTTTTCTTCAAAAAAGTGACAAAGCCCCATTCTGAGTGGGGACATCGAAAAAATTTCAACTTTTTTCATCCAAAAAGTGAAAAAATCCAAATTTCATCTTTTTTAGTCCCAAAAGTGAAAAAAACAAATTTCAATTTTTTTCTTCAAAAAAGTGACAAAGTCCCATTCTGAGTGGGCACTTAGAAAAATTTCTACTTTTTCATCCAAAAAGTGAAAAAATCCAAATTGAATACATTTCTTCAAAAAAGTCACAAAGTCCCACTCTGAATGGGGACTTAGAAAAAATGTCAACATTTATCGTCCAAAAAGAGAAAGCATCCAAATTTAATTTTCTTCGGCAAAGAAGTGATAAACTCCCATTCTGACAAGGGACTTGGAAGTTCTTTTTACTTTTTACAAAAGTTGAATTTTTTTCTAAGTCCCATCTCATTATGAGATGGGACTTAGAAAAATATTCAACTTTTGTCTAAGTTGACATGTGTTCCGCTTCCCATGTCAGAATGGGACATTTCGACTTATAGGTGGAAAGATAAACTTTTTTGATCCAAATAGTGAAAAAGTGAAAATTCATAGTTTTTGTCAAAAATGTGACAAAGTCCCATTCTGAGTAGGGATTTGAAAAAATTTCACATTTTTCATCCAAAAGGTGAAAAAAATGCAAATTTCATCCTTTTAGTCCCAAAAGTGAAAAAACAAATTTCAATATTTTTCTTCAAAAAAGTGACAAAGTCCCATTCTGAGTGGGCACTTGGAAAAAAGTCAACTTTTTTCATCCAAAAAGTGAAAAAATCCAAATTTCATCTTTTTGAGTCCCAAAAGTGAAAAAATCAAATTTCAATTTTTTTCTTCAAAAAAGTGACAAAGTCCCATTCTGAGTGGGCACTTAGAACATTTTTTACATTTTTCATCCAAAAAGTGAAAAAATCCAAATTTCATCTTTTTTAGTCCCAAAAGTGAAAAAATCAAATTTCAATTTTTTTCTTCAAAAAAGTGACAAAGTCCCATTCTGAGTGGGCACTTAGAAAAAATGTCTACTTTTTCATCCAAAAAGTGAAAAAATCCAAATTGAATACATTTCTTCTAAAAAGTCGCAAAGTCCCACTCTGAATGGGGACTTAGAAAAAATTTCAACATTTATCGTCCAAAAAGGGAAAGCATCCAAATTTAATTTTCTTCTGCAAAGAAGTGATAAACTCCCATTCTGACAAGGGACATAGAAGTTCTTTGGCTTTTTACAAAGTTGAATTTTTTTCTAAGTCCCATCTCATTATGAGATGGGACTTAGAAAAATATTCAACTTTTGTGTAAGTTGACATGTGTTCCGCTTCCCATGTCAGAATGGAACATTTCGACTTATTGGATGGAAAGATAAACTTTTTTGATCCAAATAGTGAAAAAGTGAACATTCTTGGTTTTTGTCAAAAATCTGACAAAGTCCCATTCTGAGTAGGGATTTGAAAGAATTTCACTTTTTTCATCCAAAAGGTGAAAAAAATCAAAATTTCATCTTTTTAGTCCCAAAAGTGAAAAAAACAAATTTCAATATTTTTCGTCAAAAAAGTGACAAAGTCCCATTCTGAGTGGGAACTTAGAAAAACTTTCAACTTTTTTCATCCAAAAAGTGAAAAAATCCAAATTTCATATTTTTTAGTCCCAAAAGTGAAAAAATCAAATTTCAATTTTTTCTTCAAAAATGTGACAAAGTCCCATTCTGAGTGGGCACTAAGAAAAAAATTCTACTTTTTCATCCAAAAAGTGAAAAAATCCAAATTGAATAAATTTCTTCAAAAAAGTTGCAAAGTCCCACTCTGAATGGGGACTTAGAAAAAATGTCAACATTTATCGTCCAAAAAGGGAAAGCATCCAAATTTAATTTTCTTCTGCAAAGAAGTGATAAACTCCCATTCTGACAAGGGCCTTAGAAGTTCTTTTGACTTTTTACAAAAGTTGAATTTTTTTCTAAGTCCCATCTCATTATGAGATGGGATTTAGAAAAATATTCAACTTTTGTCTAAGTTGACATGTGTTCCGCTTCCCATGTCAGAATGGGACATTTTGACTTATTGGATGGAAAGATAAACTTTTTTGATCCAAATAGTGAAAAAGTGAAAATTCATAGTTTTTGTCAAAAATGTGACAAAGTCCCATTCTGAGTAGGGATTTGAAATAATTTCACATTTTTCATCCAAAAGGTGAAAAAAATCGAAATTTCATCTTTTTAGTCCCAAAAGTGAAAAAACAAATTTCAATATTTTTCTTTAAAAAAGTGACAAAGTCCCATTCTGGGTGGGCACTTAGAAAAAAAATCTACTTTTTTCATCCAAAAAGTGAAAAAATCCAAATTTCATCTTTTTGAGTCCCAAAAGTGAAAAAATCAAATTTCAATTTTTTCTTCAAAAAAGTGACAAAGTCCCATTCTGAGTGGGCACTTAGAAAAAAAATCAACTTTTTTCATCCAAAAAGTGAAAAAATCCAAATTTCATCTTTTTGAGTCCCAAAAGTGAAAAAATCAAATTTAAATTTTTTTCTTCAAAAAAGTGACAAAGTCCCATTCTGAGTGGGCACTTAGAAAAAATTTCACATTTTTCATCCAAAAAGTGAAAACATCCAAATTTCATCTTTTTTAGTCCCAAAAGTGAAAAAATCAAATTTAAATTTTTTTCTTCAAAAAAGTGACAAAGTCCCATTCTGAGTGGGCACTTAGAAAAATTTTCTACTTTTTCATCCAAAAAGTGAAAAAATCCAAATTGAATACATTTCTTCTAAAAAGTCGCAAAGTCCCACTCTGAATGGGGACTTAGAAAAAATTTCAACATTTATCGTCCAAAAAGTGAAAGCATCCAAATTTAATTTTCTTCTGCAAAGAAGTGATAAACTCCCATTCTGACAAGGGACTTGGAAGTTCTTTTGACTTTTTACAAAAGTAGAATTTTTTTCTAAGTCCCATCTCATTATGAGATGGGACTTAGAAAAATATTCAACTTTTGTCTAAGTTGACATGTGTTCCGCTTCCCATGTCAGAATGCGACATTTCGACTTATTGGATGGAAAGATAAACTTTTTTGATCCAAATAGTGAAAAAGTGAAAATTCATAGTTTTTGTCAAAAATGTGACAAAGTCCCATTCTGAGTAGGGATTTGAAAAAATTTCACATTTTTCATCCAAAAGGTGAAAAAAATCCAAATTTCATCTTTTTAGTCCCAAAAGTGAAAAAACAAATTTCAATATTTTTCTTTAAAAAAGTGACAAAGTCCCATTCTGAGTGGGCACTTAGAAAAAATGTCAACTTTTTTCATCCAAAAAGTGAAAAAATCCAAATTTCATCTTTTTGAGTCCCAAAAGTGAAAAAATCAAATTTCAATTTTTTCTTCAAAAAAGTGACAAAGTCCCATTCTGAGTGGGCACTTAGAAAAAAAATCTACTTTTTTCATCCAAAAAGTGAAAAAATCCAAATTTCATCTTTTTGAGTCCCAAAAGTGAAAAAATCAAATTTCAATTTTTTTCTTCAAAAAAGTGACAAAGTCCCATTCTGAGTGGGCACTTAGAAAAAATTTCACATTTTTCATCCAAAAAGTGAAAACATCCAAATTTCATCTTTTTTAGTCCCAAAAGTGAAAAAATCAAATTTAAATTTTTTTCTTCAAAAAAGTGACAAAGTCCCATTCTGAGTGGGCACTTAGAAAAAAATTCACATTTTTCATCCAAAAAGTGAAAAAATCCAAATTTCATCTTTTTTAGTCCCAAAAGTGAAAAAATCTAATTTCAATTTTTTTCTTCAAAAAAGTGACAAAGTCCCATTCTGAGTGGGCACTTGGAAAAAAATTCTACTTTTTCATCCAAAAAGTGAAAAAATCCAAATTGACTACATTTCTTCAAAAAAGTCGCAAAGTCCCACTCTGAATGGGGACTTAGAAAAAATTTCAACATTTATCGTCCAAAAAGTGAAAGCATCCAAATTTAATTTTCTTCTGCAAAGAAGTGATAAACTCCCATTCTGACAAGGGACTTGGAAGTTCTTTTGACTTTTTACAAAAGTTGAATTTTTTTCTAAGTCCCATCTCATTATGAGATGGGACTTAGAAAAATATTCAACTTTTGTCTAAGTTGACATGTGTTCCGCTTCCCATGTCAGAATGCGACATTTCGACTTATTGGATGGAAAGATAAACTTTTTTGATCCAAATAGTGAAAAAGTGAAAATTCATAGTTTTTGTCAAAAATGTGACAAAGTCTCATTCTGAGTAGGTATTTGAAAAAATTTCACATTTTTCATCCAAAAGGTGAAAAAAATCCAAATTTCATCTTTTTAGTCCCAAAAGTGAAAAAACAAATTTCAATATTTATCTTCAAAAAAGTGACAAAGCCCCATTCTTAGTGGTGACATCGAAAAAATTTCAACTTTTTTCATCCAAAAAGTGAAAAAATCAAAATTTCATCTTTTTTAGTCCCAAAAGTGAAAAAATCAAATTTCAATTTTTTTCTCCAAAAAAGTGACAAAGTCCCATTCTGAGTGGGCACTTAGAAAAATTTCTACTTTTTCATCCAAAAAGTGAAAAAATCCAAATTGAATACATTTCTTCAAAAAAGTCGCAAAGTCCCACTCTGAATGGGGATTTAGAAAAAATGTCAACATTTATCGTCCAAAAAGGGAAAGCATCCAAATTTAATCTTCTTCTGCAAAGAAGTGATAAACTCCCATTCTGACAAGGGACTTGGAGGTTCTTTTCACTTTTTACAAAAGTTGAATTTTTTTCTAAGTCCCATCTCATTAAGAGATGGGACTTAGAAAAATATTAAACTTTTGTCTAAGTTGACGTGTGTTCCGCTTCCCATGTCAGAATGGGACATTTCGACTTATTGGATGGAAAGATAAACTTTTTTGATCCAAATAGTGAAAAAGTGAAAATTCATAGTTTTTGTCAAAAATGTGACAAAGTCCCATTCTGAGTAGGGATTTGAAAAAATTTCACATTTTTCATCCAAAAGGTGAAAAAAATCCAAATTTCATCTTTTTGAGTCCCAAAAGTGAAAAAATCAAATTTCAATTTTTTTCTTCAAAAAAGTGACAAAGTCCCATTCTGAGTGGGCACTTAGAAAAAATTTCACATTTTTCATCCAAAAAGTGAAAAAATCCAAATTTCATCTTTTTTTGTCCCAAAAGTGAAAAAATCAAATTTAAATTTTTTTCTTCAAAAAAGTGACAAAGTCCCATTCTGAGTGGGCACTTAGAAAAAATTTCTACTTTTTCATCCAAAAAGTGAAAAAATCCAAATTGAATACATTTCTTCTAAAAAGTCGCAAAGTCCCACTCTGAATGGGGACTTAGAAAAAATTTCAACATTTATCGTCCAAAAAGGGAAAGCATCCAAATTTAATTTTCTTCTGCAAAGAAGTGATAAACTCCCATTCTGACAAGGGACTTAGAAGTTCTTTTGACTTTTTACAAAGTTGAATTTTTTTCTAAGTCCCATCTCATTATGAGATGGGACTTAGAAAAATATTCAACTTTTGTCTAAGTTGACATGTGTTCCGCTTCCCATGTCAGAATGGAACATTTCGACTTATTGGATGGAAAGATAAACTTTTTTGATCCAAATAGTGAAAAAGTGAACATTCTTGGTTTTTGTCAAAAAATCTGACAAAGTCCCATTCTGAGTAGGGATTTGATTTTTTTTTACTTTTTTCATCCAAAAGATGAAAAATATCAAAATTTCATCTTTTTAGTCCCAAAAGTGAAAAAAACTAATTTCAATATTTTTCGTCAAGAAAGTGACAAAGTCCCATTCTGAGTGGGAACTTAGAAAAACTTTCAACTTTTTTCATCCAAAAAGTGAAAAAATCCAAATTTCATCTTTTTTAGTCCCAAAAGTCAAAAAATCTAATTTCAATTTTTTTCTTCAAAAATGTGACAAAGTCCCATTCTGAGTGGGCACTAAGAAAAAATTTCTACTTTTTCATCCAAAAAGTGAAAAAATCCAAATTGAATAAATTTCTTCAAAAAAGTTGCAAAGTCCCACTCTGAATGGGGACTTAGAAAAAATTTCAACATTTATCGTCCAAAAAGGGAAAGCATCCAAATTTAATTTTCTTCTGCAAAGAAGTGATAAACTCCCATTCTGACAAGGGCCTTAGAAGTTCTTTTGACTTTTTACAAAAGTTGAATTTTTTTCTAAGTCCCATCTCATTATGAGATGGGACTTAGAAAAATATTCAACTTTTGTCTAAGTTGACATGTGTTCCGCTTCCCATGTCAGAATGCGACATTTCGACTTATTGGGATGGAAAGATAAACTTTTTTGATCCAAATAGTGAAAAAGTGAACATTCATAGTTTTTTAACAAAAATTTCACAGAGTCCCATTCTGAGTAGGGATTTGAAAAAATTTCACATTTTTCATCCAAAAGGTGAAAAAAATCAAAATTTCATCTTTTTAGTCCCAAAAGTGAAAAAACAAATTTCAATATTTTTCTTCAAAAAAGTGACAAAGTCCCATTCTAAGTGGGCACTTAGAAAAAATTTCTACTTTTTTCATCCAAAAAGTGAAAAAATCCAAATTTCATCTTTTTGAGTCACAAAAGTGAAAAAATCAAATTTAAATTTTTTTCTTCAAAAAAGTGACAAAGTTCCATTCTGAGTGGGCACTTAGAAAAAAATTCACATTTTTCATCCAAAAAGTGAAAAAATCCAAATTTCATCTTTTTTAGTCCCAAAAGTGAAAAAATCAAATTTCAATTTTTTTCTTCGAAAAAGTGACAAAGTCCCATTCTGAGTGGGCACTTGGAAAAAAATTCTACTTTTTCATCCAAAAAGTGAAGAAATCCAAATTGACTACATTTCTTCAAAAAAGTCGCAAAGTCCCACTCTGAATGGGGACTTAGAAAAAATTTCAACATTTATCGTCCAAAAAGTGAAAGCATCCAAATTTAATTTTCTTCTGCAAAGAAGTGATAAACTCCCATTCTGACAAGGGACTTGGAAGTTCTTTTGACTTTTTACAAAAGTTGAATTTTTTCTAAGTCCCTTCTCATTATGAGATGGGACTTAGAAAAATATTCAACTTTTGTCTAAGTTGACATGTGTTCCGCTTCCCATGTCAGAATGCGACATTTCGACTTATTGGATGGAAAGATAAACTTTTTTGATCCAAATAGTGAAAAAGTGAACATTCATAGTTTTTTAACAAAAATTTCACAGAGTCCCATTCTGAGTAGGGATTTGAAAAAATTTCACATTTTTCATCCAAAAGGTGAAAAAAATCAAAATTTCATCTTTTTAGTCCCAAAAGTGAAAAAACAAATTTCAATATTTTTCTTCAAAAAAGTGACAAAGTCCCATTCTAAGTGGGCACTTAGAAAAAATTTCTACTTTTTTCATCCAAAAAGTGAAAAAATCCAAATTTCATCTTTTTGAGTCACAAAAGTGAAAAAATCAAATTTAAATTTTTTTCTTCAAAAAAGTGACAAAGTTCCATTCTGAGTGGGCACTTAGAAAAAAATTCACATTTTTCATCCAAAAAGTGAAAAAATCCAAATTTCATCTTTTTTAGTCCCAAAAGTGAAAAAATCAAATTTCAATTTTTTTCTTCAAAAAAGTGACAAAGTCCCATTCTGGGTGGGCACTTGGAAAAAAATTCTACTTTTTCATCCAAAAAGTGAAAAAATCCAAATTGACTACATTTCTTCAAAAAAGTCGCAAAGTCCCACTCTGAATGGGGACTTAGAAAAAATTTCAACATTTATCGTCCAAAAAGTGAAAGCATCCAAATTTAATTTTCTTCTGCAAAGAAGTGATAAACTCCCATTCTGACAAGGGACTTGGAAGTTCTTTTGACTTTTTACAAAAGTTGAATTTTTTTCTAAGTCCCATCTCATTATGAGATGGGACTTAGAAAAATATTCAACTTTTGTCTAAGTTGACATGTGTTCCGCTTCCCATGTCAGAATGCGACATTTCGACTTATTGGATGGAAAGATAAACTTTTTTGATCCAAATAGTGAAAAAGTGAACATTCATAGTTTTTAACAAAAATTTCACAGAGTCCCATTCTGAGTAGGGATTTGAAAAAATTCACATTTTTCATCCAAAAGGTGAAAAAAATAAAAATTTCATCTTTTTAGTCCCAAAAGAGAAAAAACAAATTTCAATATTTTTCTTCAAAAAAGTGACAAAGTCCCATTCTGAGTGGGCACTTAGAAAAAATTTCTACTTTTTTCATCCAAAAAGTGAAAAAATCCAAATTTCATCTTTTTGAGTCCCAAAAGTGAAAAAATCAAATTTAAATTTTTTTCTTCAAAAAAGTGACAAAGTCCCATTCTGAGTGGGCACTTAGAAAAAAATTCACATTTTTCATCCAAAAAGTGAAAAAATCCAAATTTCATCTTTTTTAGTCCCAAAAGTGAAAAAATCAAATTTCCATTTTTTTCTTCAAAAAAGTGACAAAGTCCCATTCTGAGTGGGCACTTGGAAAAAATTTCTACTTTTTCATCCAAAAGTGAAAAAATCCAAATTGACTACATTTCTTCAAAAAAGTCGCAAAGTCCCACTCTGAATGGGGAGTTAGAAAAAATGTCAACATTTATCGTCCAAAAAGGGAAAGCATCCAAATTTAGTTTTCTTCTGCAAAGAAGTGATAAACTCCCATTCTGACAAGGGCCTTAGAAGTTCTTTTGACTTTTTACAAAAGTTGAATTTTTTTCTAAGTCCCATCTCATTATGAGATGGGATTTAGAAAAATATTCAACTTTTGTCTAAGTTGACATGTGTTCCGCTTCCCATGTCAGAATGGGACATTTTGACTTATTGGATGGAAAGATAAACTTTTTTGATCCAAATAGTGAAAAAGTGAACATTCATAGTTTTTTAACAAAAATTTCACAGAGTCCCATTCTGAGTAGGGATTTGAAAAAATTTCACATTTTTCATCCAAAAGGTGAAAAAAATCAAAATTTCATCTTTTTAGTCCCAAAAGTGAAAAAACAAATTTCAATATTTTTCTTCAAAAAAGTGACAAAGTCCCATTCTAAGTGGGCATTTAGAAAAAATTTCTACTTTTTTCATCCAAAAAGTGAAAAAAACCAAATTTCATCTTTTGAGTCACAAAAGTGAAAAAATCAAATTTAAATTTTTTTCTTCAAAAAAGTGACAAAGTTCCATTCTGAGTGGGCACTTAGAAAAAAATTCACATTTTTCATCCAAAAAGTGAAAAAATCCACATTTCATCTTTTTTAGTCCCAAAAGTGAAAAAATCAAATTTCAATTTTTTTCTTCAAAAAAGTGACAAAGTCCCATTCTGAGTGGGCACTTGGAAAAAAATTCTACTTTTTCATCCAAAAGTGAAAAAATCCAAATTGACTACATTTCTTCAAAAAAGTCGCAAAGTCCCACTCTGAATGGGGACTTAGAAAAAATGTCAACATTTATCGTCCAAAAAGGGAAAGCATCCAAATTTAATCTTCTTCTGCAAAGAAGTGATAAACTCCCATTCTGACAAGGGACTTGGAGGTTCTTTTCACTTTTTACAAAAGTTGAATTTTTTTCTAAGTCCCATCTCATTAAGAGATGGGACTTAGAAAAATATTCAACTTTTGTCTAAGTTGACGTGTGTTCCGCTTCCCATGTCAGAATGGGACATTTCGACTTATTGGATGGAAAGATAAACTTTTTTGATCCAAATAGTGAAAAAGTGAAAATTCATAGTTTTTGTCAAAAATGTGACAAAGTCCCATTCTGAGTAGGGATTTGAAAAAATTTCACATTTTTCATCCAAAAGGTGAAAAAAATCCAAATTTCATCCTCTTAGTCCCAAAAGTGAAAAAACAAATTTCAATATTTTTCTTCAAAAAAGTGACAAAGTCCCATTCTGAGTGGGCACTTAGAAAAAAAATCAACTTTTTTCATCCAAAAAGTGAAAAAATCCAAATTTCATCTTTTGAGTCCCAAAAGTGAAAAAATCAAATTTCAATTTTTTTCTTCAAAAAAGTGACAAAGTCCCATTCTGAGTGGGCACTTAGAAAAAATTTCACATTTTTCATCCAAAAAGTGAAAAAATCCAAATTTCATCTTTTTTTGTCCCAAAAGTGAAAAAATCAAATTTAAATTTTTTTCTTCAAAAAAGTGACAAAGTCCCATTCTGAGTGGGCACTTAGAAAAAATTTCTACTTTTTCATCCAAAAAGTGAAAAAATCCAAATTGAATACATTTCTTCTAAAAAGTCGCAAAGTCCCACTCTGAATGGGGACTTAGAAAAAATTTCAACATTTATCGTCCAAAAAGGGAAAGCATCCACATTTAATTTTCTTCTGCAAAGAAGTGATAAACTCCCATTCTGACAAGGGACTTAGAAGTTCTTTTGACTTTTTACAAAGTTGAATTTTTTTCTAAGTCCCATCTCATTATGAGATGGGACTTAGAAAAATATTCAACTTTTGTCTAAGTTGACATGTGTTCCGCTTCCCATGTCAGAATGGAACATTTCGACTTATTGGATGGAAAGATAAACTTTTTTGATCCAAATAGTGAAAAAGTGAACATTCTTGGTTTTTGTCAAAAAATCTGACAAAGTCCCATTCTGAGTAGGGATTTGATCTTTTTTTACTTTTTTCATCCAAAAGATGAAAAATATCAAAATTTCATATTTTTAGTCCCAAAAGTGAAAAAAACAAATTTCAATATTTTTCGTCAAGAAAGTGACAAAGTCCCATTCTGAGTGGGAACTTAGAAAAACTTTCAACTTTTTTCATCCAAAAAGTGAAAAAATCCAAATTTCATCTTTTTTAGTCCCAAAAGTCAAAAAATCTAATTTCAATTTTTTTCTTCAAAAATGTGACAAAGTCCCATTCTGAGTGGGGCACTAAGAAAAAATTTCTACTTTTTCATCCAAAAAGTGAAAAAATCCAAATTGAATAAATTTCTTCAAAAAAGTTGCAAAGTCCCACTCTGAATGGGGACTTAGAAAAAATTTCAACATTTATCGTCCAAAAAGGGAAAGCATCCAAATTTAATCTTCTTCTGCAAAGAAGTGATAAACTCCCATTCTGACAAGGGACTTGGAAGTTCTTTTGACTTTTTACAAAAGTTGAATTTTTTTCTAAGTCCCATCTCATTATGAGATGGGACTTAGAAAAATATTCAACTTTTGTCTAAGTTGACATGTGTTCCGCTTCCCATGTCAGAATGCGACATTTCGACTTATTGGATGGAAAGATAAACTTTTTTGATCCAAATAGTGAAAAAGTGAAAATTCATAGTTTTTGTAAAAAATGTGACAAAGTCCCATTCTGAGTAGGGATTTGAAAAAATTTCACATTTTTCATCCAAAAGGTGAAAAAAATCCAAATTTCATCTTTTTAGTCCCAAAAGTGAAAAAACAAATTTCAATATTTTTCTTCAAAAAAGTGACAAAGTCCCATTCTAAGTGGGCACTTAGAAAAAATTTCTACTTTTTTCATCCAAAAAGTGAAAAAATCCAAATTTCATCTTTTTGAGTCACAAAAGTGAAAAAATCAAATTTAAATTTTTTTCTTCAAAAAAGTGACAAAGTTCCATTCTGAGTGGGCACTTAGAAAAAAATTCACATTTTTCATCCAAAAAGTGAAAAAATCCAAATTTCATCTTTTTTAGTCCCAAAAGTGAAAAAATCAAATTTCAATTTTTTTCTTCAAAAAAGTGACAAAGTCCCATTCTGGTTGGGCACTTGGAAAAAAATTCTACTTTTTCATCCAAAAAGTGAAAAAATCCAAATTGACTACATTTCTTCAAAAAAGTCGCAAAGTCCCACTCTGAATGGGGACTTAGAAAAAATTTCAACATTTATCGTCCAAAAAGTGAAAGCATCCAAATTTAATTTTCTTCTGCAAAGAAGTGATAAACTCCCATTCTGACAAGGGACTTGGAAGTTCTTTTGACTTTTTACAAAAGTTGAATTTTTTTCTAAGTCCCATCTCATTATGAGATGGGACTTAGAAAAATATTCAACTTTTGTCTAAGTTGACATGTGTTCCGCTTCCCATGTCAGAATGCGACATTTCGAATTATTGGATGGAAAGATAAACTTTTTTGATCCAAATAGTGAAAAAGTGAACATTCATAGTTTTTAACAAAAATTTCACAGAGTCCCATTCTGAGTAGGGATTTGAAAAAATTCACATTTTTCATCCAAAAGGTGAAAAAAATCAAAATTTCATCTTTTTAGTCCCAAAAGAGAAAAAACAAATTTCAATATTTTTCTTCAAAAAAAGTGACAAAGTCCCATTCTGAGTGGGCACTTAGAAAAAATTTCTACTTTTTTCATCCAAAAAGTGAAAAAATCCAAATTTCATCTTTTTGAGTCCCAAAAGTGAAAAATCAAATTTAAATTTTTTTCTTCAAAAAAGTGACAAAGTCCCATTCTGAGTGGGCACTTAGAAAAAAATTCACATTTTTCATCCAAAAAGTGAAAAAATCCAAATTTCATCTTTTTTAGTCCCAAAAGTGAAAAAATCAAATTTCCATTTTTTTCTTCAAAAAAGTGACAAAGTCCCATTCTGAGTGGGCACTTGGAAAAAATTTCTACTTTTTCATCCAAAAAGTGAAAAAATCCAAATTGACTACATTTCTTCAAAAAAGTCGCAAAGTCCCACTCTGAATGGGGACTTAGAAAAAATTTCAACATTTATCATCCAAAAAGTGAAAGCATCCAAATTTAATTTTCTTCTGCAAAGAAGTGATAAACTCCCATTCTGACAAGGGACTTGGAAGTTCTTTTGACTTTTTACAAAAGTTGAATTTTTTTCTAAGTCCCATCTCATTATGAGATGGGACTTAGAAAAATATTCAACTTTTGTCTAAGTTGACATGTGTTCCGCTTCCCATGTCAGAATGCGACATTTCGACTTATTGGATGGAAAGATAAACTTTTTTGATCCAAATAGTGAAAAAGTGAACATTCATAGTTTTTAACAAAAATTTCACAGAGTCCCATTCTGAGTAGGGATTTGAAAAAATTCACATTTTTCATCCAAAAGGTGAAAAAAATCAAAATTTCATCTTTTTAGTCCCAAAAGAGAAAAAACAAATTTCAATATTTTTCTTCAAAAAAGTGACAAAGTCCCATTCTGAGTTGGCACTTAGAAAAAATTTCTACTTTTTTCATCCAAAAAGTGAAAAAATCCAAATTTCATCTTTTTGAGTCCCAAAAGTGAAAAAATCAAATTTAAATTTTTTTCTTCAAAAAAGTGACAAAGTCCCATTCTGAGTGGGCACTTAGAAAAAAATTCACATTTTTCATCCAAAAAGTGAAAAAATCCAAATTTCATCTTTTTTAGTCCCAAAAGTGAAAAAATCAAATTTCCATTTTTTTCTTCAAAAAAGTGACAAAGTCCCATTCTGAGTGGGCACTTGGAAAAAATTTCTACTTTTTCATCCAAAAAGTGAAAAAATCCAAATTGACTACATTTCTTCAAAAAAGTCGCAAAGTCCCACTCTGAATGGGGACTTAGAAAAAATGTCAACATTTATCATCCAAAAAGGGAAAGCATCCAAATTTAGTTTTCTTCTGCAAAGAAGTGATAAACTCCCATTCTGACAAGGGCCTTAGAAGTTCTTTTGACTTTTACAAAAGTTGAATTTTTTTCTAAGTCCCATCTCATTATGAGATGGGATTTAGAAAAATATTCAACTTTTGTCTAAGTTGACATGTGTTCCGCTTCCCATGTCAGAATGGGACATTTTGACTTATTGGATGGAAAGATAAACTTTTGTGATCCAAATAGTGAAAAAGTGAACATTCATAGTTTTTTAACAAAAATTTCACAGAGTCCCATTCTGAGTAGGGATTTGAAAAAATTTCACATTTTTCATCCAAAAGGTGAAAAAAATCAAAATTTCATCTTTTTAGTCCCAAAAGTGAAAAAACAAATTTCAATATTTTTCTTCAAAAAAGTGACAAAGTCCCATTCTAAGTGGGCACTTAGAAAAACTTTCTACTTTTTTCATCCAAAAAGTGAAAAAAACCAAATTTCATCTTTTTGAGTCACAAAAGTGAAAAAATCAAATTTAAATTTTTTTCTTCAAAAAAGTGACAAAGTTCCATTCTGAGTGGGCACTTAGAAAAAAATTCACATTTTTCATCCAAAAAGTGAAAAAATCCAAATTTCATCTTTTTTAGTCCCAAAAGTGAAAAAATCAAATTTCAATTTTTTTCTTCAAAAAAGTGACAAAGTCCCATTCTGAGTGGGCACTTGGAAAAAAATTCTACTTTTTCATCCAAAAAGTGAAAAAATCCAAATTGACTACATTTCTTCAAAAAAGTCGCAAAGTCCCACTCTGAATGGGGACTTAGAAAAAATTTCAACATTTATCGTCCAAAAAGTGAAAGCATCCAAATTTAATTTTCTTCTGCAAAGAAGTGATAAACTCCCATTCTGACAAGGGACTTGGAAGTTCTTTTGACTTTTTACAAAAGTTGAATTTTTTTCTAAGTCCCATCTCATTATGAGATGGGACTTAGAAAAATATTCAACTTTTGTCTAAGTTGACATGTGTTCCGCTTCCCATGTCAGAATGCGACATTTCGACTTATTGGATGGAAAGATAAACTTTTTTGATCCAAATAGTGAAAAAGTGAAAATTCATAGTTTTTGTCAAAAATGTGACAAAGTCTCATTCTGAGTAGGTATTTGAAAAAATTTCACATTTTTCATCCAAAAGGTGAAAAAAATCCAAATTTCATCTTTTTAGTCCCAAAAGTGAAAAAACAAATTTCAATATTTATCTTCAAAAAAGTGACAAAGCCCCATTCTTAGTGGTGACATCGAAAAAATTTCATCTTTTTTCATCCAAAAAGTGAAAAAATCAAATTTCAATTTTTTTCTCCAAAAAAGTGACAAAGTCCCATTCTGAGTGGGCACTTAGAAAAATTTCTACTTTTTCATCCAAAAAGTGAAAAAATCCAAATTGAATACATTTCTTCAAAAAAGTCGCAAAGTCCCACTCTGAATGGGGATTTAGAAAAAATGTCAACATTTATCGTCCAAAAAGGGAAAGCATCCAAATTTAATCTTCTTCTGCAAAGAAGTGATAAACTCCCATTCTGACAAGGGACTTGGAGGTTCTTTTCACTTTTTACAAAAGTTGAATTTTTTTCTAAGTCCCATCTCATTAAGAGATGGGACTTAGAAAAATATTCAACTTTTGTCTAAGTTGACGTGTGTTCCGCTTCCCATGTCAGAATGGGACATTTCGACTTATTGGATGGAAAGATAAACTTTTTGGATCCAAATAGTGAAAAAGTGAAAATTCATAGTTTTTGTCAAAAATGTGACAAAGTCCCATTCTGAGTAGGGATTTGAAATAATTTCACATTTTTCATCCAAAAGGTGAAAAAAATCCAAATTTCATCTTTTTAGTCCCAAAAGTGAAAAAACTAATTTCAATATTTTTCTTCAAAAAAGTGACAAAGTCCCATTCTAAGTGGGCACTTAGAAAAAATTTCTACTTTTTTCATCCAAAAAGTGAAAAAATCCAAATTTCATCTTTTTGAGTCCCAAAAGTGAAAAAATCAAATTTAAATTTTTTTCTTCAAAAAAGTGACAAAGTCCTATTCTGAGTGGGCACTTAGAAAAAAATTCACATTTTTCATCCAAAAAGTGAAAAAATCAAAATTTCATCTTTTTTAGTCCCAAAAGTGAAAAAATCAAATTTCAATTTTTTTCTTCAAAAAAGTGACAAAGTCCCATTCTGGGTGGGCACTTGGAAAAAAATTCTACTTTTTCATCCAAAAAGTGAAAAAATCCAAATTGACTACATTTCTTCAAAAAAGTCGCAAAGTCCCACTCTGAATGGGGACTTAGAAAAAATGTCAACATTTATCGTCCAAAAAGTGAAAGCATCCAAATTTAATTTTCTTCTGCAAAGAAGTGATAAACTCCCATTCTGACAAGGGACTTGGAAGTTCTTTTGACTTTTTACAAAGTTGAATTTTTTTCTAAGTCCCATCTCATTATGAGATGGGACTTAGAAAAATATTCAACTTTTGTCTAAGTTGACATGTGTTCCGCTTCCCATGTCAGAATGCGACATTTCGACTTATTGGATGGAAAGATAAACTTTTTTGATCCAAATAGTGAAAAAGTGAAAATTCATAGTTTTTGTCAAAAATGTGACAAAGACCCATTCTGAGTAGGGATTTGAAAAAATGTCACATTTTTCATCCAAAAGGTGAAAAAAATCCAAATTTCATCTTTTTAGTCCCAAAAGTGAAAAAACAAATTTCAATATTTTTCTTTAAAAAAGTGACAAAGTCCCATTCTGAGTGGGCACTTAGAAAAAATGTCAACTTTTTTCATCCAAAAAGTGAAGAAATCCAAATTTCATCTTTTTGAGTCCCAAAAGTGAAAAAATCAAATTTCAATTTTTTCTTCAAAAAAGTGACAAAGTCCCATTCTGAGTGGGCACTTAGAAAAAATGTCTACGTTTTCATCCAAAAAGTGAAAAAATCCAAATTGAATACATTTCTTTAAAAAAGTCGCAAAGTCCCACTCTGAATGGGGACTTAGAAAAAATGTCAACATTTATCGTCCAAAAAGGGAAAGCATCCAAATTTAATTTTCTTCTGCAAAGAAGTGATAAACTCCCATTCTGACAAGGGACTTGGAAGTTCTTTTGACTTTTTACAAAAGTTGAATTTTTTTCTAAGTCCCATCTCATTATGAGATGGGACTTAGAAAAATATTCAACTTTTGTCTAAGTTGACATGTGTTCCGCTTCCCATGTCAGAATGGGACATTTTGACTTATTGGATGGAAAGATAAACTTTTTTGATCCAAATAGTGAAAAAGTGAAAATTCATAGTTTTTGTCAAAAATGTGACAAAGTCTCATTCTGAGTAGGTATTTGAAAAAAATTCACATTTTTCATCCAAAAGGTGAAAAAAATCCAAATTTCATCTTTTTAGTCCCAAAAGTGAAAAAACAAATTTCTATATTTTTCTTCAAAAAAGTGACAAAGCCCCATTCTGAGTGGGGACATCGAAAACATTTCAACTTTTTTCATCCAAAAAGTGAAAAAATCCAAATTTCATCTTTTTTAGTCCCAAAAGTGAAAAAATCAAATTTCAATTTTTTTCTTCAAAAAAGTGACAAAGTCCCATTCTGAGTGGGCACTTAGAAAAATTTCTACTTTTTCATCCAAAAAGTGAAAAAATCCAAATTGAATACATTTCTTCAAAAAAGTCGCAAAGTCCCACTCTGAATGGGGATTTAGAAAAAATGTCAACATTTATCGTCCAAAAAGGGAAAGCATCCAAATTTAATCTTCTTCTGCAAAGAAGTGATAAACTCCCATTCTGACAAGGGACTTGGAGGTTCTTTACACTTTTTACAAAAGTTGAATTTTTTTCTAAGTCCCATCTCATTATGAGATGGGACTTAGAAAAATATTCAACTTTTGTCTAAGTTGACATGTGTTCCGCTTCCCATGTCAGAATGGGACATTTCGACTTATTGGATGGAAAGATAAACTTTTTTGATCCAAATAGTGAAAAAGTGAAAATTCATAGTTTTTGTCAAAAATGTGACAAAGTCCCATTCTGAGTAGGGATTTGAAATTTTTTCACATTTTTCATCCAAAAGGTGAAAAAAATCCAAATTTCATCCTTTTAGTCCCAAAAGTGAAAAAACAAATTTCAATATTTTTCTTCAAAAAAGTGACAAAGTCCCATTCTGAGTGGGCACTTAGAAAAAAAATCAACTTTTTTCATCCAAAAAGTGAAAAAATCCAAATTTCATTTTTTTGAGTCCCAAAAGTGAAAAAATCAAATTTCAATTTTTTTCTTCAAAAAAGTGACAAAGTCCCATTCTGAGTGGGCACTTAGAAAACATTTCACATTTTTCATCCAAAAAGTGAAAAAATCCAAATTTCATCTTTTTTAGTCCCAAAAGTGAAAAAATCAAATTTAAATTTTTTTCTTCAAAAAAGTGACAAAGTCCCATTCTGAGTGGGCACTTAGAAAAAATTTCTACTTTTTCATCCAAAAAGTGAAAAAATCCAAATTTAATACACAAACAGTTAGGAGCACACCTGCCTGACATCCCAGCAATTAATCTACCCCATTGCATCATTGTAGATGTAGTATCTTCAAAAAACGAACTCCATTAATTTTTAAATATTTCACCTTTAAGTAGGTACAGCCTTTACTGTGCATCTCTGGACACATGTGTTTCTGGGTTAGTCCCTTCTTCAGCAGAGAACATATTTGCGGGGTGCTGGGAATGCTGCCATAAATCCCCCGGTTTCAGTACCTCTTCCCTGGCATGCTGGTGCCTGCTCCAGAGCTCGTCAGCCCAGTAGCTCAAGGGAGCCTTTAAAGTCACAAACAGTTAGGAGCGCACCTGCCTGACATCCCAGCAATTAATCTACCCCATTGCATCATGGTAGATGTAGTATCTTCAAAAAACGAACTCCATTAATTTTTAAATATTTCACCTTTAAGTAGGTACAGCCTTTACTGTGCATCTCTGGACACATGTGTTTCTGGGTTAGTCCCTTCTTCAGCAGAGAACATATTTGCGGGGTGCTGGGAATGCTGCCATAAATCCCCCGGTTTCAGTACCTCTTCCCTGGCATGCTGGTGCCTGCTCCAGAGCTCGTCAGCCCAGTAGCTCAAGGGAGCCTTTAAAGTCACAAACAGTTAGGAGCGCACCTGCCTGACATCCCAGCAATTAATCTACCCCATTTCATCATGGTAGATGTAGTATCTTCAAAAAACGAACTCCATTAATTTTTAAATATTTCACCTTTAAGTAGGTACAGCCTTTACTGTGCATCTCTGGACACATGTGTTTCTGGGTTAGTCCCTTCTTCAGCAGAGAACATATTTGCGGGGTGCTGGGAATGCTGCCATAAATCCCCCGGTTTCAGTACCTCTTCCCTGGCATGCTGGTGCCTGCTCCAGAGCTCGTCAGCCCAGTAGCTCAAAGGAGCCTTTAAAGTCACAAACAGTTAGGAGCGCACCTGCCTGACATCCCAGCAATTAATCTACCCCATTGCATCATGGTAGATGTAGTATCTTCAAAAAACGAACTCCATTAATTTTTAAATATTTCACCTTTAAGTAGGTACAGCCTTTACTGTGCATCTCTGGACACATGTGTTTCTGGGTTAGTCCCTTCTTCAGCAGAGAACATATTTGCGGGGTGCTGGGAATGCTGCCATAAATCCCCCGGTTTCAGTACCTCTTCCCTGGCATGCTGGTGCCTGCTCCAGAGCTCGTCAGCCCAGTAGCTCAAGGGAGCCTTTAAAGTCACAAACAGTTAGGAGCGCACCTGCCTGACATCCCAGCAATTAATCTACCCCATTGCATCATGGTAGATGTAGTATCTTCAAAAAACGAACTCCATTAATTTTTAAATATTTCACCTTTAAGTAGGTACAGCCTTTACTGTGCATCTCTGGACACATGTGTTTCTGGGTTAGTCCCTTCTTCAGCAGAGAACATATTTGCGGGGTGCTGGGAATGCTGCCATAAATCCCCCGGTTTCAGTACCTCTTCCCTGGCATGCTGGTGCCTGCTCCAGAGCTCGTCAGCCCAGTAGCTCAAGGGAGCCTTTAAAGTCACAAACAGTTAGGAGCGCACCTGCCTGACATCCCAGCAATTAATCTACCCCATTGCATCATGGTAGATGTAGTATCTTCAAAAAACTAACTCCATTAATTTTTAAATATTTCACCTTTAAGTAGGTACAGCCTTTACTGTGCATCTCTGGACACATGTGTTTCTGGGCTAGTCCCTTCTTCAGCAGAGAACATATTTGCGGGGTGCTGGGAATGCTGCCATAAATCCCCCGGTTTCAGTACCTCTTCCCTGGCATGCTGGTGCCTGCTCCAGAGCTCGTCAGCCCAGTAGCTCAAGGGAGCCTTTAAAGTCACAAACAGTTAGGAGCGCACCTGCCTGACATCCCAGCAATTAATCTACCCCATTGCATCATGGTAGATGTAGTATCTTCAAAAAACGAACTCCATTAATTTTTAAATATTTCACCTTTAAGTAGGTACAGCCTTTACTGTGCATCTCTGGACACATGTGTTTCTGGGTTAGTCCCTTCTTCAGCAGAGAACATATTTGCGGGGTGCTGGGAATGCTGCCATAAATCCCCCGGTTTCAGTACCTCTTCCCTGGCATGCTGGTGCCTGCTCCAGAGCTCGTCAGCCCAGTAGCTCAAGGGAGCCTTTAAAGTCACAAACAGTTAGGAGCGCACCTGCCTGACATCCCAGCAATTAATCTACCCCATTGCATCATGGTAGATGTAGTATCTTCAAAAAACGAACTCCATTAATTTTTAAATATTTCACCTTTAAGTAGGTACAGCCTTTACTGTGCATCTCTGGACACATGTGTTTCTGGGTTAGTCCCTTCTTCAGCAGAGAACATATTTGCGGGGTGCTGGGAATGCTGCCATAAATCCCCCGGTTTCAGTACCTCTTCCCTGGCATGCTGGTGCCTGCTCCAGAGCTCGTCAGCCCAGTAGCTCAAGGGAGCCTTTAAAGTCACAAACAGTTAGGAGCGCACCTGCCTGACATCCCAGCAATTAATCTACCCCATTGCATCATGGTAGATGTAGTATCTTCAAAAAACGAACTCCATTAATTTTTAAATATTTCACCTTTAAGTAGGTACAGCCTTTACTGTGCATCTCTGGACACATGTGTTTCTGGGTTAGTCCCTTCTTCAGCAGAGAACATATTTGCGGGGTGCTGGGAATGCTGCCATAAATCCCCCGGTTTCAGTACCTCTTCCCTGGCATGCTGGTGCCTGCTCCAGAGCTCGTCAGCCCAGTAGCTCAAGGGAGCCTTTAAAGTCACAAACAGTTAGGAGCGCACCTGCCTGACATCCCAGCAATTAATCTACCCCATTGCATCATGGTAGATGTAGTATCTTCAAAAAACGAACTCCATTAATTTTTAAATATTTCACCTTTAAGTAGGTACAGCCTTTACTGTGCATCTCTGGACACATGTGTTTCTGGGTTAGTCCCTTCTTCAGCAGAGAACATATTTGCGGGGTGCTGGGAATGCTGCCATAAATCCCCCGGTTTCAGTACCTCTTCCCTGGCATGCTGGTGCCTGCTCCAGAGCTCGTCAGCCCAGTAGCTCAAGGGAGCCTTTAAAGTCACAAACAGTTAGGAGCGCACCTGCCTGACATCCCAGCAATTAATCTACCCCATTGCATCATGGTAGATGTAGTATCTTCAAAAAACGAACTCCATTAATTTTTAAATATTTCACCTTTAAGTAGGTACAGCCTTTACTGTGCATCTCTGGACACATGTGTTTCTGGGTTAGTCCCTTCTTCAGCAGAGAACATATTTGCGGGGTGCTGGGAATGCTGCCATAAATCCCCCGGTTTCAGTACCTCTTCCCTGGCATGCTGGTGCCTGCTCCAGAGCTCGTCAGCCCAGTAGCTCAAGGGAGCCTTTAACGTCACAAACAGTTAGGAGCGCACCTGCCTGACATCCCAGCAATTAATCTACCCCATTGCATCATGGTAGATGTAGTATCTTCAAAAAACGAACTCCATTAATTTTTAAATATTTCACCTTTAAGTAGGTACAGCCTTTACTGTGCATCTCTGGACACATGTGTTTCTGGGTTAGTCCCTTCTTCAGCAGAGAACATATTTGCGGGGTGCTGGGAATGCTGCCATAAATCCCCCGGTTTCAGTACCTCTTCCCTGGCATGCTGGTGCCTGCTCCAGAGCTCGTCAGCCCAGTAGCTCAAGGGAGCCTTTAAAGTCACAAACAGTTAGGAGCGCACCTGCCTGACATCCCAGCAATTAATCTACCCCATTGCATCATGGTAGATGTAGTATCTTCAAAAAACGAACTCCATTAATTTTTAAATATTTCACCTTTTTTTGAGGATACTACATCTACTGGGCTGACGAGCTCTGGAGCAGGCACCAGCATGCCAGGAAAGAGGTACTGAAACCGGGGGATTTATGGCAGCATTCCCAGCACCCCGCAAATATGTTCTCTGCTGAAGAAGGGACTAACCCAGAAACACATGTGTCCAGAGATGCACAGTAAAGGCTGTACCTACTTAAAGGTGAAATATTTAAAAATTAATGGAGTTCGTTTTTTGAAGATACTACATCTACCATGATGCAATGGGGCAGATTAATTGCTGGGATGTCAGGCAGGTGCGCTCCTAACTGTTTGTGACTTTAAAGGCTCCCTTGAGCTACTGGGCTGACGAGCTCTGGAGCAGGCACCAGCATGCCAGGAAAGAGGTACTGAAACCGGGGGATTTATGGCAGCATTCCCAGCACCCCGCAAATATGTTCTCTGCTGAAGAAGGGACTAACCCAGAAACACATGTGTCCAGAGATGCACAGTAAAGGCTGTACCTACTTAAAGGTGAAATATTTAAAAATTAATGGAGTTCGTTTTTTGAAGATACTACATCTACCATGATGCAATGGGGCAGATTAATTGCTGGGATGTCAGGCAGGTGCGCTCCTAACTGTTTGTGACTTTAAAGGCTCCCTTGAGCTACTTGGCTGACGAGCTCTGGAGCAGGCACCAGCATGCCAGGAAAGAGGTACTGAAACCGGGGGATTTATGGCAGCATTCCCAGCACCCCGCAAATATGTTCTCTGCTGAAGAAGGGACTAACCCAGAAACACATGTGTCCAGAGATGCACAGTAAAGGCTGTACCTACTTAAAGGTGAAATATTTAAAAATTAATGGAGTTCGTTTTTTGAAGATACTACATCTACCATGATGCAATGGGGCAGATTAATTGCTGGGATGTCAGGCAGGTGCGCTCCTAACTGTTTGTGACTTTAAAGGCTCCCTTGAGCTACTGGGCTGACGAGCTCTGGAGCAGGCACCAGCATGCCAGGAAAGAGGTACTGAAACCGGGGGATTTATGGCCGCATTCCCAGCACCCCGCAAATATGTTCTCTGCTGAAGAAGGGACTAACCCAGAAACACATGTGTCCAGAGATGCACAGTAAAGGCTGTACCTACTTAAAGGTGAAATATTTAAAAATTAATGGAGTTCGTTTTTTGAAGATACTACATCTACCATGATGCAATGGGGCAGATTAATTGCTGGGATGTCAGGCAGGTGCGCTCCTAACTGTTTGTGACTTTAAAGGCTCCCTTGAGCTACTGGGCTGACGAGCTCTGGAGCAGGCACCAGCATGCCAGGAAAGAGGTACTGAAACCGGGGGATTTATGGCAGCATTCCCAGCACCCCGCAAATATGTTCTCTGCTGAAGAAGGGACTAACCCAGAAACACATGTGTCCAGAGATGCACAGTAAAGGCTGTACCTACTTAAAGGTGAAATATTTAAAAATTAATGGAGTTCGTTTTTTGAAGATACTACATCTACCATGATGCAATGGGGCAGATTAATTGCTGGGATGTCAGGCAGGTGCGCTCCTAACTGTTTGTGTCCAAATTTAATACATTTCTTCTAAAAAGTCGCAAAGTCCCACTCTGAATGAGGACTTAGAAAAAATTTCAACATTTATCGTCCAAAAAGGGAAAGCATCCAAATTTAATTTTCTTCTGCAAAGAAGTGATAAACTCCCATTCTGACAAGGGACTTAGAAGTTCTTTTGACTTTTTACAAAGTTGAATTTTTTTCTAAGTCCCATCTCATTATGAGATTGGACTTAGAAAAATATTCAACTTTTGTCTAAGTTGACATGTGTTCCGCTTCCCATGTCAGAATGGAACATTTCGACTTATTGGATGGAAAGATAAACTTTTTTGATCCAAATAGTGAAAAAGTGAACATTCTTGGTTTTTGTCAAAAATCTGACAAAGTCCCATTCTGAGTAGGGATTTGAATTTTTTTTACTTTTTTCACCCAAAAGGTGAAAAAAATCCAAATTTCATCTTTTTAGTCCCAAAAGTGAAAAAACAAATTTCAATATTTTTCGTCAAGAAAGTGACAAAGTCCCATTCTGAGTGGGAACTTAGAAAAACTTTCAACTTTTTTCATCCAAAAAGTGAAAAAATCCAAATTGAATACATTTCTTCTAAAAAGTCGCAAAGTCCCACTCTGAATGGGGACTTAGAAAAAATTTCAACATTTATCGTCCAAAAAGGGAAAGCATCCAAATTTAATTTTCTTCTGCAAAGAAGTGATAAACTCCCATTCTGACAAGGGCCTTAGAAGTTCTTTTGACTTTTACAAAAGTTGAATTTTTTTCTAAGTCCCATCTCATTATGAGATGGGACTTAGAAAAATATTCAACTTTTGTCTAAGTTGACATGTGTTCCGCTTCCCATGTCAGAATGCGACATTTCGACTTATTGGATGGAAAGATAAACTTTTTTGATCCAAATAGTGAAAAAGTGAACATTCATAGTTTTTTAACAAAAATTTCACAGAGTCCCATTCTGAGTAGGGATTTGAAAAAATTTCACATTTTTCATCCAAAAGGTGAAAAAAATCAAAATTTCATCTTTTTAGTCCCAAAAGTGAAAAAACAAATTTCAATATTTTTCTTCAAAAAAGTGACAAAGTCCCATTCTAAGTGGGCACTTAGAAAAAATTTCTACTTTTTTCATCCAAAAAGTGAAAAAATCCAAATTTCATCTTTTTGAGTCACAAAAGTGAAAAAATCAAATTTAAATTTTTTTCTTCAAAAAAGTGACAAAGTTCCATTCTGAGTGGGCACTTAGAAAAAAATTCACATTTTTCATCCAAAAAGTGAAAAAATCCAAATTTCATCTTTTTTAGTCCCAAAAGTGAAAAAATCAAATTTCAATTTTTTTTCTTCGAAAAAGTGACAAAGTCCCATTCTGAGTGGGCACTTGGAAAAAAATTCTACTTTTTCATCCAAAAAGTGAAAAAATCCAAATTGACTACATTTCTTCAAAAAAGTCGCAAAGTCCCACTCTGAATGGGGACTTAGAAAAAATTTCAACATTTATCGTCCAAAAAGTGAAAGCATCCAAATTTAATTTTCTTCTGCAAAGAAGTGATAAACTCCCATTCTGACAAGGGACTTGGAAGTTCTTTTTGACTTTTTACAAAAGTTGAATTTTTTTCTAAGTCCCTTCTCATTATGAGATGGGACTTAGAAAAATATTCAACTTTTGTCTAAGTTGACATGTGTTCCGCTTCCCATGTCAGAATGCGACATTTCGACTTATTGGATGGAAAGATAAACTTTTTTGATCCAAATAGTGAAAAAGTGAACATTCATAGTTTTTTAACAAAAATTTCACAGAGTCCCATTCTGAGTAGGGATTTGAAAAAATTTCACATTTTTCACCCAAAAGGTGAAAAAAATCAAAATTTCATCTTTTTAGTCCCAAAAGTGAAAAAAACAAATTTCAATATTTTTCTTCAAAAAAGTGACAAAGTCCCATTCTAAGTGGGCACTTAGAAAAAATTTCTACTTTTTTCATCCAAAAAGTGAAAAAATCCAAATTTCATCTTTTTGAGTCACAAAAGTGAAAAAATCAAATTTAAATTTTTTTCTTCAAAAAAGTGACAAAGTTCCACTCTGAGTGGGCACTTAGAAAAAAAATTCACATTTTTCATCCAAAAAGTGAAAAAATCCAAATTTCATCTTTTTTAGTCCCAAAAGTGAAAAAAATCAAATTTCAATTTTTTTCTTCAAAAAAGTGACAAAGTCCCATTCTGGGTGGGCACTTGGAAAAAAATTCTACTTTTTCATCCAAAAAGTGAAAAAAATCCAAATTGACTACATTTCTTCAAAAAAGTCGCAAAGTCCCACTCTGAATGGGGACTTAGAAAAAATTTCAACATTTATCGTCCAAAAAGTGAAAGCATTCCAAATTTAATTTTCTTCTGCAAAGAAGTGATAAACTCCCATTCTGACAAGGGACTTGGAAGTTCTTTTGACTTTTTACAAAAGTTGAATTTTTTTCTAAGTCCCATCTCATTATGAGATGGGACTTAGAAAAAATATTCAACTTTTGTCTAAGTTGACATGTGTTCCGCTTCCCATGTCAGAATGCGACATTTCGACTTATTGGATGGAAAGATAAACTTTTTTGATCCAAATAGTGAAAAAGTGAACATTCATAGTTTTTTAACAAAAATTTCACAGAGTCCCATTCTGAGTAGGGATTTGAAAAAATTTCACATTTTTCATCCAAAAGGTGAAAAAAAATCAAAATTTCATCTTTTTAGTCCCAAAAGAGAAAAAAACAAATTTCAATATTTTTCTTCAAAAAAGTGACAAAGTCCCATTCTGAGTGGGCACTTAGAAAAAATTTCTACTTTTTTCATCCAAAAAGTGATAACATCCAAATTTCATCTTTTTGAGTCCCAAAAGTGAAAAAATCAAATTTAAATTTTTTTTCTTCAAAAAAGTGACAAAGTCCCATTCTGAGTGGGCACTTAGAAAAAAATTCACATTTTTCATCCAAAAAGTGAAAAAATCCAAATTTCATCTTTTTTAGTCCCAAAAGTGAAAAATCTAATTTCCATTTTTTTCTTCAAAAAAGTGACAAAGTCCCATTCTGAGTGGGCACTTGGAAAAAATTTCTACTTTTTCATCCAAAAAGTGAAAAAATCCAAATTGACTACATTTCTTCAAAAAAGTCGCAAAGTCCCACTCTGAATGGGGACTTAGAAAAAATGTCAACATTATCGTCCAAAAAGGGAAAGCATCCAAATTTAGTTTTCTTCTGCAAAGAAGTGATAAACTCCCATTCTGACAAGGGCCTTAGAAGTTCTTTTGACTTTTTACAAAAGTTGAATTTTTTTCTAAGTCCCATCTCATTATGAGATGGGATTTAGAAAAATATTCAACTTTTGTCTAAGTTGACATGTGTTCCGCTTCCCATGTCAGAATGGGACATTTTGACTTATTGGATGGAAAGATAAACTTTTTTGATCCAAATAGTGAAAAAGTGAAAATTCATAGTTTTTGTCAAAAATGTGA
This sequence comes from Pleurodeles waltl, assembly GCF_031143425.1. Classification (NCBI taxonomy): domain Eukaryota; kingdom Metazoa; phylum Chordata; class Amphibia; order Caudata; family Salamandridae; genus Pleurodeles; species Pleurodeles waltl. The sequence goes on along the minus strand of NW_027150086.1, from coordinate 503 downwards.
CAAAGTCCCATTCTGAGTAGGGATTTGAAATAATTTCACATTTTTCATCCAAAAGGTGAAAAAAATCGAAATTTCATCTTTTTAGTCCCGAAAGTGAAAAAACAAATGTCAATATTTTTCTTTAAAAAAGTGACAAAGTCCCATTCTGAGTGGGCACTTAGAAAAAAAAATCAACTTTTTTCATCCAAAAAGGGAAAAAAATCCAAATTTCATCTTTTTGAGTCCCAAAAGTGAAAAAAATCAAATTTCAATTTTTTTCTTCAAAAAAGTATCAAAGTCCCATTCTTAGTGGGCACTTAGAAAAAATTTCAACTTTTTTCATCCAAAAAGTGAAAAAATCCAAATTTCATCTTTTTTAGTCCCAAAAGTAAAAAAATCAAATTTCATTATTTTTCTTCAAAAAAGTGACAAAGTCCCATTCTGAGTGGGCACTTAGAAAAAAAAACAACTTTTTTCATCCAAAAAGGGAAAAAATCAAAATTTCATCTTTTTGAGTCCCAAAA